>NC_047110.1:4238825-4538825 GCF_902500255.1 Thalassophryne amazonica
TCACATCAGGGACACTGTTCTTCGTACTCTCAATGTGGTTCTCACATCAGGAACGTCATCCTTGGGATTCTCGATGTGGTCTACACATGTGGAACGCCGTTCGTTGCACTCTCGATGTGCTTCTCTCATCAGAAACGTCATCCATGGTACTCTCCATGTGGTTCTTGCATCAGGAACGCCGTTCTTCGTACTCTCAATGTGGTTCTCATGTCTGGAACGTCATCCTTGGGACTCTCAATGTGGTTCTAACATCAAGAATGCTGTTTTTTGTACTCTCAATGTTGTTCTCACATCAAGACCATCATCCATGCTACTCTCAATGTAGTTTTCACATCAGGAACGCCATTCTTTGTACTCTCGATGTGCTTTTCACATTAGGAATGTCATCCATGGTACTCTCAATGTGGTTGTCACATAAGGAACGTCATCCATGGTACTCTCAGTGTGGTTCTCGTGTCAGGAACACTGTTCTTCGTACTCTCAATGTGGTTCTCAAGTCAGGGACGTCATCCTTTGGACTCTCAATGTGGTTCTCAGATCAGGAATGCTGTTGTTTGTACACTCAATGTGGTTCTCCCGTCAGTAATGTCATCCATGGTACTCTCATTGTGGTTCTCACATCAGGAACGCTGTTCTTCATACGCTCAGTGTGGTTCTCACATCAGGAACGTATCCATGGTACTCTTATTGTGGTTCTCACATCAGGAATGCTGTGCTTCAAACGTTCAATATAGTTCTCACATCAGGAACGTCATCCTTGGGACTCTCTTCTCACATCAGGAACGTCATCCTTGGGACTCTCAATGTGGTTTTCACATCAGGAACGCCGTTCTTCATACCCTCAATGTGGTTCTCACATCAGGGACGTCATCCTTGGGACTCTCAATGTGGTTCTCACATCAGGAATGCTGTTGTTTGTACTCTCAATGTGGTTCTCATGTCAGGAACGTCATCCATGGTACTCTCATTGTGGTTCTCGCATCAGGAACGCTGTTCTTCTAACCCTACTCTCGGTGTGGTTCTCACATCAGGAACAATGTTCTTCGTACTCTCAATGTGGTTCTCACATGAGGAACGTCTTCCTTGGGACACTTAATGTGGTTCGTATGTCAGGAATGCCGTTCTTTGTACTCTCAATGTGGTTCTCACATCAGGAATGTCATCCATGGTACTCTCAGTGTAGTTCTTGCGTCAGGAACACTGTTCTTCGTACTCTCGATGTGCTTTTCACATCAGGAATGTCATCCATGGTACTCTCAATGTGGTTGTCACATCAGGAATGCCATTCTTCATACTCTCAATGTGGTTCTCACATCAGGAACGTCAGCCATGGTACTCTCAGTGTGGTTCTCATGTCAGGAACACTGTTCTTCATACTCTCAATGTGGTTCTCACGTCAGGGACGTCATCCTTTGGACTCTCAATGTGTTTCTCACATCAGGAATGCTCTGGTTTGTACTCTCAATGTGGTTCTCACGTCAGGAATGTCATCCATGGTACTCTCATTGTGGTTCTCACATCAGGAACGCTGTTCTTCATACGTTCAATATAGTTCTCACATTAGGAACATCATCCTTGGGACTCTCTTCTCACCTCAGGAACGTCATCCTTGGGACTCTCAATGTGATTTTCACATCAGGAACGCCGTTCTTCATCCTCTCAATGTGGCTTTCACGTCAGGAATGCCATCCATGGTACTCTCAATGTGGGTCTCACGTCAGGAACGTCATCCATGGTACTCTCAGTGTGGTTCTCACATCAGGAACATCACCCATGGTACTCTCAGTGTGGTTCTCGCATCAGGAACACCGTTCTTCGTACTCTCAATGTGGTTCTCACATCAGGAACATCATTCATGGTACTCTCAATGTGGTTCTCACATCAGGAACGCCGTTCTTTGTACTCTCGATGTGCTTCTTACATCAGGAACGTCATCCATGGTACTCTCGATGTGCTTCTCACATCAGGAACGTCATCCATGGTACTCTCAATGTGGTTTTCACATCAGGAACGCCATCTATGGTACTCTGTGTGGTTCTTGCGTCAGGAACACCATTCTTCATACTCTCAATGTGGTTCTCACATCAGGAACGTCATCCTTGGGACTCTTAATGTGGTTCTCACGTCAGGAATGCTGTTTTTCATACTCTCAATGTGGTTCTCACATCAGGAACGTCATCCATGGTACTCTCATTGTGGTTCTTGCATCAGGAACACCATTCTTCGTGCTCTCAATGTGGTTATCACATCAGGAACATCAGTGTGGTTCTCACATCAGGGACACTGTTCTTCGTACTCTCAATGTGGTTCTCACATCAGGAACGTCATCCTTGGGATTCTCGATGTGGTCTTCACATGAGTAACGCCGTTCTTTGCACTCTCGATGTGCTTCTCTCATCAGAAACGTCATCCATGGTACTCTCCATGTGGTTCTCGCATCAGGAATGCCGTTCTTCGTGCTCTCAATGTGGTTCTCATGTCTGGAACGTCATCCTTGGGACTCTCAATGTGGTTCTAACATCAAGAATGCTGTTTTTTGTACTCTCAATGTTGTTCTCACATCAAGACCATCATCCATGCTACTCTCAATGTAGTTTTCACATCAGGAACGCCATTCTTTGTACTCTTGATGTGCTTTTCACATTAGGAATGTCATCCATGGTACTCTCAATGTGGTTGTCACATCAGGAATGCCATTCTTCATACTCTCAATGTGGTTCTCACATAAGGAACGTCAGCCATGGTACTCTCAGTGTGGTTCTCATGTCAGGAACACTGTTCTTCGTACTCTCAATGTGGTTCTCACGTCAGGGACGTCATCCTTTGGACTCTCAATGTGTTTCTCACATCAGGAATGCTCTGGTTTGTACTCTCAATGTGGTTCTCACGTCAGGAATGTCATCCATGGTACTCTCATTGTGGTTCTCACATCAGGAACGCTGTTCTTCATACGTTCAATATAGTTCTCACATCAGGAACATCATCCTTGGGACTCTCTTCTCACGTCAGGAACGTCATCCTTTGGTCTCTCAATGTGGTTTTCACATCAGGAACGCCGTTCTTCATACTCTCAATGTGGTTTTCACGTCAGGAACACCATCCATGGTACTCTCAATGTGGTTGTCACGTCAGGAACGTCATCCATGGTACTCTCAGTGTGGTTCTCACATCAGGAACATCACCCATGGTACTCTCAGTGTGGTTCTCGCATCAGGAACACCGTTCTTTCTACTCTCAATGTGGTTCTCACATCAGCAACGTCATTCATGGTACTCTCAATGTAGTTTTCACATCAGGAACGCCGTTCTTTGTACTCTCGATGTGCTTCTTACATCAGGAACGTCATCCATGGTACTCTCTATGTGCTTCTCACATCAGGAACGTCATCCTTGGGACTCTCAATGTGGTTCTAACATCAAGAATGCTGTTTTTTGTACTCTCAATGTTGTTCTCGCATCAAGACCATCATCCATGCTACTCTCAATGTAGTTTTCACATCAGGAACGCCATTCTTTGTACTCTCAATGTGCTTTTCACATTAGGAATGTCATCCATGGTACTCTCAATGTGGTTGTCACATCAGGAACGCCATTCTTCATACTCTCAATGTGGTTCTCACATAAGGAACGTCATCCATGGTACTCTCAGTGTGGTTCTCGTGTCAGGAACACTGTTCTTCGTACTCTCAATGTGGTTCTCAAGTCAGGGACGTCATCCTTTGGACTCTCAATGTGGTTCTCACATCAGGAATGCTGTTGTTTGTACTCTCAATGTGGTTCTCCCGTCAGTAATGTCATCCATGGTACTCTCATTGTGGTTCTCACATCAGGAACGCTGTTCTTCATACGCTCAGTGTGGTTCTCACGTCAGGAACGTATCCATGGTACTCTTATTGTGGTTCTCACATCAGGAATGCTGTGCTTCATACGTTCAATATAGTTCTCACATCAGGAACGTCATCCTTGGGACTCTCTTCTCACATCAGGAACGTCATCCTTGGGACTCTCAATGTGGTTTTCACCTCAGGAACGCCGTTCTTCATACCCTCAATGTGGTTCTCACATCAGGGACGTCATCCTTGGGACTCTCAATGTGGTTCTCACATCAGGAATGCTGTTGTTTGTACTCTCAATGTGGTTCTCATGTCAGGAACGTCATCCATGGTACTCTCATTGTGGTTCTCGCATCAGGAACGCTGTTCTTCTAACCCTACTCTCGGTGTGGTTCTCACATCAGGAACAACGTTCTTCATACTCTCAATGTGGTTCTCACATGAGGAACGTCTTCCTTGGGACACTTAATGTGGTTCGTATGTCAGGAATGCCGTTCTTTGTACTCTCAATGTGGTTCTCACATCAGGAATGTCAACCATGGTACTCTCAGTGTAGTTCTTGCGTCAGGAACACTGTTCTTCGTACTCTCGATGTGCTTTTCACATCAGGAATGTCATCCATGGTACTCTCAATGTGGTTTTCACATCAGGAACGCCATTCTTCATACTCTCAATGTGGTTCTCACATCAGGAACGTCATCCATGGTACTCTCAGTGTGGTTCTCGCATCAGGAACACTGTTCTTCGTACTCTCAATGTGGTTCTCACGTCAGGGACGTCATCCTTTGGACTCTTAATGTGTTTCTCACATCAGGAATGCTGTTGTTTGTACTCTCAATGTGGTTCTCACGTCAGGAATGTCATCCATGGTACTCTCATTGTGGTTCTCACATCAGGAACGCTGTTCTTCATACGCTCAGTGTGGTTCTCACATCAGGAACGTCATCCATGGTACTCTCATTGTGGTTCTCACATCAGGAATGCTGTTCTTCATACGTTCAATATAGTTCTCACATCAGGAACGTCATCCTTGGGACTCTCTTCTCACGTCAGGAACGTCATCCTTGGGACTCTCAATGTGATTTTCACATCAGGAACACCGTTCTTCATCCTCTCAATGTGGTTTTCACGTCAGGAATGCCATCCATGGTACTCTCAATGTGGGTCTCACGTCAGGAACGTCATCCATGGTACTCTTAGTGTGGTTCTCACATCAGGAACATCACCCATGGTACTCTCAGTGTGGTTCTCGCATCAGCAACACCGTTCTTTCTACTCTCAATGTGGTTCTCACATCAGGAACGTCATCTATGGTACTCTCAATGTAGTTTTCACATCAGGAACGCCGTTCTTTGTACTCTCGATGTGCTTCTCACGTCAGGAACGTCATCCATGGTACTCTCAGTGTGCTTCTCACATCAGGAACGCCGTTCTTCGTACTCTCAATGTGCTTCTCACATCAGGAATGTCATCCATGGTTCTCTCAGTGTAATTCTCGGGTCAGGAACACCGTTCTTCATACCCTCAATGTGGTTCTCACATCAGGGACGTCATCCTTGGCACTCTCAATGTGGTTCTCACATCAGGAATGCTGTTGTTTGTACTCTCAATGTGGTTCTCATGTCAGGAACGTCATCCATGGTACTCTCATTGTGGTTCTCGCATCAGGAACGCTGTTCTTCTAACTCTACTCTCGGCGTGGTTCTCACATCAGGAACAACGTTCTTCATACTCTCAATGTGGTTCTCACATGAGGAACGTCTTCCTTGGGACACTTAATGTGGTTCTCATGTCAGGAATGCCATTCTTCGTACTCTCAATGTGGTTCTCATATCAGGAATGTCATCCATGGTACTCTCACTGTGGTTCTCACGTCAGGAACACTGTTCTTCGTACTCTCAGTGTGGTTCTCACATCAGGAATGTCTTCCTTGGGACACTTAATGTGGTTCTCATGTCAGGAACGCCGTTCTTCGTACTCTCAATGTGGTTCTCACATCAGGAACGTCATCCATGGTCCTCTGTGTGGTTCTCGCATCAGGAACGCCGTTATTCATACTCTCAATGTGGTTCTCACATCAGGAACGTCATCCATGGTACTCTCATTGTGGTTCTTGCATCATGAACACCATTTGTTGTACTCTCAATGTGGTTATCACATCAGGAACGTCAGTGTGGTTCTCACATCAGGGACATCGTTGTTCGTACTCAATGTGGTTCTCACATCAGGAATGTCATCCTTGGTACTCACAATGTGGAGCAGTATTTTCCATGGCTAATTTGCTACTTTGCTAAATTGATATAATATAACTGGTCTGCAAGCACTCATATACGTGTCCTGGTTCCGTGTGACCGTCTTCCCAGGCCAGCGTGTCCCCTTGTGACCAGATGTGGGCATGTGCGTACAGGGGCAACTACTCTTCACACAGTTCAAATTTCAAGCAAATCACACAATGCATGAAGAAGTTATAACATGTTGATGGTTCATCCACTAGGGGGCGCTCAGTGTACAAATAGAGGGGCCAGGTGTGTATAGGGCAGACAATAATCACACAGTTCAAGTTACAAGCAAATCAATCAATGCATGAAGGAGTTATGACAAGTTGATGGTACATCCACTAGGGGGGCGCTCAGAGCACAAACAGAGGGGCCAGGTGTGTTAAGAGGCTGACCCTCATTACACATGTGAAGTTTCAAGTCAATCAGGCAAAGCATGATGGACGCCATAGAGAAAAGCTTTCCATAACTTTTGGTCAGTATCATCTCTGGATGCTGCGAAAGAAATTTGAAGTGCATTGGACAAAATCCCTAGGAGGAGACGTTCAAACACAACGTGTGGAAATCACGCCAAAATGACAAGAAAATTCAAAATGGCGAACTTCCTTTTTGGAGTAGACCAATGGTGCAAGAGACTTTTTGTATGTCTATGCAAGTCACACATGTGTACCAATTTTCAATTTTCAAGTCAATCAGGCAAAGCATCTCGTAGGACTTTTTCCTACTCGGGCCCTAACATCATATCATTTTGAACAGATAATGATAGTAATAATAATAACTTCATGTTGTGTGCCATGACACATGCTGTCCATCTGCTTATCACGCTACACGGACAGAATCCACTTTTACTTTTACACATACCGTTTAATACAACATGTGCACTCAGTGCAGATAAAGGCCAAAATGCAATATCTTTCAACCATAAACACATAATTCATTGATCCACATTGAGGGGAAATGGCCCACATAGTGTGTGTGTGATAAGCTTGCAGGTTGTCGTAGAGATGAACTGTTGAGTGTAGACAACTATGTATATAATACAACATCTAAAACTGAAGTCCTTTTCTGAAATTTTTGGAATCGTTCTCATTATCCCAGGACAAATTGGAAAACATAGCCCAACAAACCTGGTGCCACAACCCAGGAAGACATCGGCTTTGAGCGAGATCCAGCAATCCACGTCATTTTTACCAAATCTGATGGGTGGTTCCTCAGACTCTGGACTCTCGCAGCTACAACTAAAAACATGAACAGAAAAGCCTTTTTATTAAATCACTGTGTTATGTGTCGGACGCAGCCCGGAGAACCGACCAGTGTTTGAAGGACCCAGTATAAAATAAGCAGAGCACGGCACAAAGGATAACAGAGTTTAATGAACATAACAGTGCTGTGAAAAATCTAAAAGTGCGCGGTCTGGCGTGGTGGATTGCGGTGCGCTCCCAGCAGCGCTAACGGTCCGGAGCCAGAACTGGTTCGGACCCAAGGACCCCGCCGACACCCCCCAGGTGGCCGCGACAAACCGAGTCTGTGAAAGAAGGAATCATTATGTGAGTCCACACTCAACACACAGAGAGAACGCTCAAAGGTGCACAAACAGCAAACACTTCCTGGCTTAATTACTAATCAGCTTCCCACCCTGCAGGCATAGAACATCCAGTTCACAAAGCTGTGAGTCCTGACGAGCCGCAGGTGATCAGGGTGAGGTCCTGATAAACTCAGCTACACAGCCACTCAGTCCCAAATGCAAGCCACCTGGAAGGAAAAACAAAAGACAGAAACAAAAAGGCCGCCAGGCCACCCAGCCATACAACACACTGCCAGGCTCAGGCTCATAAAATTGGAGTCCAGAGTTTGATGGAGGCAATACTCTCACTGCGGAATTGTATCACTTCCTGTTCCGGAGCACAGCGGTGTTTTTCTGTATCTGTTAGCTGTTTAATCTGCGCAGTTAGATTGATCTAGTTAACTAGATAACAATTTGTTTCACAGTGTAATCTTTACATGCCTTAACTAAAGCACTCCCTCTGCTGAATCACCTCTAAATTATTTACACATTATTCACTTTGTGTGTTTTAAGGAATCCGCTAGCTTAGAGCAGCTACTAGCTCTTAGCCGGTTTAGCATGGTGGCTTCTCCTGTCTCTCCCGCACTTTTCTGCTCTGGGTGTGAAATGTTTAGTTATTCCTCGGCCTCCTTTAGCAGTAATGGTACTTGTAATAAGTGTAGCTAATTCGTAGCTTTGGAGGCCAGGCTGGGCGAATTGGAGACTCGGCTCCGCACCGTGTAAAATTCTACAGCTAGCCAGGCCCCTGTAGTCGGTGTGGACCAAGGTAGCTTAGCCGCCGTTAGTTTCCCTCTGGCAGATCCCGAGCAGCCGGGAAAGCAGGCTGACTGGGTGACTGTGAGGAGGAAGCATAGTCCTAAACAGAAGCCCCGTGTACACCACCAACCCGTTCACATTTCTAACCATTTTTCCCCACTCGGCGACACACCCGCCGAGGATCAAATTCTGGTTATTGGCGACTCTGTTTTGAGAAATGTGAAGTTAGGGACACCAGCAACCATAGTCAATTGTCTTCCGGGGGCCAGAGCAGGCGACATTGAAGGAAATTTGAAACTGCTGGCTAAGGCTAAGCATAAATTTGGTAAGATTGTAATTTTTTTTTTTTTTTTTTTTATATTTATTTCATTCATTTAAAAGAAAAACAGAAAAGCAAAAAACAAAAGCACCACAATACCAGAATGAAAAGGAGCAGAAAGAAGAACAAGTCTTATGATTTCTGCCCCTTTTAACAATACAATCTTTCAATATACAGCATCATAGTCAACATTATTTAACAGATTGCATTTCTTTAACTTGTCACATACCACTGACCCATTTCATAATTATGACCATTAATTAATAGATTACATCACTGACAGGTTACATTTAAACTTAAGACACTCCAAACATTATTAACAGTTTACTTCTTTCTTTTTTTTACTTTCTTGCAGCCCACTGACTTACTTCATAGTTTCATACTTACTTAATACATCTAATTTAATATGTTTTTTAAATAATTTAAGCGACCTTAATTCTTTAATTTCTTTATTAAGATTGTTCCATAATTTGACACCATTTACTGCAATACTCCTTTCCTTTACTTTGGTT
This sequence comes from Thalassophryne amazonica, assembly GCF_902500255.1. Taxonomy (NCBI): domain Eukaryota; kingdom Metazoa; phylum Chordata; class Actinopteri; order Batrachoidiformes; family Batrachoididae; genus Thalassophryne; species Thalassophryne amazonica. The sequence continues at coordinate 4,248,085 of NC_047110.1, forward strand.
CTAAATCTTGGTTTTTTAAAGACTTCTATTCCTTTCAATTTATAACTACTTACTCTTTTTTCAAACATATTTTGAATGTTTGTTGGTAAAGTATTTTATTAACTTGGTACATCGTTTGTAATATTTTCAAATCAACTAAATCATGAAATTTAAGTACCCTATACTTAATAAACAATGGATTAGATGGATCTCTAAAACCACTGTTACTAATCACTTTTAAAGCTCTTTTCTGCAAAATAAATAAAGGTTGTATATAGGTTGTATATGTTGATCCCCAGATTTCTACACAGTAAGTTAAATATGGGACAATCAATGAATTGTACAATGTTAATAAACCATAACTATTTAATGAATATTTTACTTTATGCAAAACAGCAATGGCTTTCGCTATTTTTCCTTTTATGTAATTTATGTGTGACTTCCATGTAAGATCTTCATCAATCATGACTCCTAAAAATTTCATTTCTTTTACCCTTTGTATATCCATTCCATCTATTTGTAATGACACATTATTTTCTTTCGCTCTATCATTAAACAATATGAAATTTGTCTTATTAATATTTAGTGACAATCTGTTTATATCAAACCAATGTTTAACTTTTTCCAACTCTGTATTTATCACTTGTGCTACTTCCTGTATATCTGATCCAGAGTAAAACAGCGTTGTATCATCAGCAAATAAAATGCTGCCAAGCACATTGGATACATTCACAAAATCATTGATATACAAAATAAACAGTTTGGGTCCAAGTACCGATCCTTGTGGTACTCCATAAATAATGTTACACAATTCTGATTTGGTATTATTTATCTGAACAAACTGTTTTCTATTTTCTAAGTAGCTTTTTACCCACTGATGTGCAACACCTCTTATTCCATATTGTTGTAACTTGTGGAGCAATCTTGAGTGGTCTATAACATCAAAAGCCTTTTTCAGGTCAATAAAAATACTTACAAAATAATCCTTATTATCTATTGTTGTTGATATTTTCTCTATTAGTTCCATAATTGCCATAGCTGTCGAATGTTTTGTTCTGAATCCATACTAAGCATTATTTAAAATATGATGTTTCTCAATAAATTTATCCAATCTTGTTACAAAAACTTTTTCCATAATTTTAGAAAACTGTGGAAGCAATGATACTGGCCTGTAATTAGAAAAAATTATGTTTGTCTCCATTTTTATATAATGGGACTACCTTAGCAATTTTCATTTCATCTGGAAAAACCCCAGTTGACAGAGACAGATTACAAATATAAGTAAATGGTTCAATAACAATTTCTATTATACTTTTTACAGTCATCATGTCTAAATCTTCATGGTCAGTTGATCTTTTGCTTACACAGTTTTTTACAATATTTCTTATTTCATCTTTTTCCACATTGTCCAGGAAAATACTATTGACCGTATTTACCAATGTACATAATTTATCTTCTATTATTGGTTTATTTCCCACCAGACTTGACCCTACATTTGAAAAATAATCATTAAACCCATTTGCAACTTCTTTTATATCATATATCTCTTTATTTTCCTTAACAAAGTAATTTGGAATAGTTTCTTTCGTTCCATCACTATCAATCACACTTTTTATAATTCCCCATGTTACCCTCATATTATCTTTACTCTTATTTAGTTTTTCACTGTAATAATCTTTTTTTTGTTTCCTAATTATTGTTAATAGTTTATTTTTATATTTTTTGTATTTATGTTCTGATTCCTTTGTTTGCAATTTTAAAAAGCACCTGTATAAATAGTTTTTCTTTGCACAAGCATTTTTTATTCCCTTTGTCAGCCATGGTTTATTTACTCTTTTCTTACTAATTTCAATTAATTTACAATTTTTATTGTATGATTTCATCAATATTTTCATAAATGAGTTATATGCTACATTAACATCACTGACATAAACTTCTTCCCAGTTTTGATTTTTAAGGTCATATTTTAATGCCTCTAAGGCTTTTACTGACTTATCTCTTTTAAAGTTTATATCAGTTTTTTTGTTGTACCTATTTTTATATTTAAATATTGAAAAAATTGGTAAATGGTCGCTAATATCTGTCATGAAGATCCCATTCTTGATAATTTCATCTGTTCTGTTTGTAAATATATTATCAATTACCGTTGCACTTTGCGATGTAATTCTGGTTGGTTTTGTCATCAAGGGGAATAACCCCAAACTATACATTGTATTCACAAAATCACTTAATCTTTGGCAGCTGGAGCTTTCTATGTTAATATTAAAGTCCCCACACATAAAAAGCGTTTTGTTTTTAATTTGATGGAATAATTCAATTATTTTATCTGTAAATTTCACAACACAAGAATCTGGTGCTCTGTATACACAACTAATTAAAATATTCTTAGATGTTTCATGTACAAGTTCCACTGTTACAATTTCTATGACATCATTCATAATTGTCATTTCTTCAACAATTGTACACATCAGATCTGTTTTTGTATACAGAGCAATACCACCGCCTTTTTTATATCTTCTGTTTACAAAATACAGCTCATATCCCTCCATTTGAACTTCATCCATGAGATCATCTTTAAGCCAAGATTCAGTGATTGCAACAATACTAAATCTATTTTTAAACTGATTTAAATAATCTTTTATTTGTGACATTTTACAATACAAGCTTCGACTGTTTATATGTAAGAGTGACAGGGTATCTTCTGCAATTTTTTCACTATTCAGCTGTTCTACTGTATAATACTCACAACCAATCGTTTTTAAGTCAAATATACTTTCATCAATATTAGTGTCTATGTCATATATTTTATCCTCTGTTTCCATGTTTGATCAGATTTTTTTTGTTGGTCCAATTACCAACAGATGTTATATTTGATTGTCTATTCAGGTCTGTATTTCGTAAGGTCCTCCATGTTTTGATTTGTATACCGTTTGTTCCTTCTTTCACTCTAATCCACACCCTACAATTCCAGACCCATGTAGCAACAATATGTTTCTGTTTTCTTAGTAGTCTTGCTTCCCTAGCAATATCTGCATTTTTTTTTTTGTTAGATGCTCATTTATATAGACACTCGTTCCTTTCAAATTCTTTGCCTGTCTTAATAACTCATATTTATATTTTCTGCTTGTAAATCGTATAACAATGTTAGATAGTTTATTTTTTCTATCTTTAGTTGGAATAGTATAACAGTCTGATATTGTGTCTTGATGGATGACAACACCTTTTTGATATAAAAAGTTTGTAACTTGTTGTTCCAATGATTGTCTTTCTTCAGGTGGTGCATTCTCCCCACTGGCTACACCAGAATCCACCACCCTTGCATATGTCCGATGCCTTGTTTCTAGTCCAGATATTATAACGTCATCTTTTCTAGTAAATTGTTCAAGTTCATCTACACGTTGCTCAAGTTTCTTAATGATCTTGTCCTTCTCTTTAACCAGATTTTGGAGTTCTTTAATTTCCACCATCAGTTTGTCTAGATTAGACATGTCTTTTGATATATGGTTTAATGAGGTCTTTATCTCCTCTATATCTTCCTCGAGTTTATCTGTTTTCCTGGGTGGTGCCATGCCGACTGTCGTGGCTCAGTATGGCCACTATTGATTACAAAAACAATTCTCACCAGTAGCCTCCACCACCACAGGTCCGGTAGCCGCACCCCAACCCTCCCCGTTGCTAACCTCGTTCACAGCCGCCCCAGCCATGGTCGTAGCCGCCGCCAGCCCTGGATGTAGCCGCTGCTAGCCGCGGATGTAGCCGACGCCTCGGGCCTGGATGTATCGCCGCCACCGATGCCTCGGGCCTGAATGAACCGCCTCCACCGATGCCTCCGCTGCTAGCCTCGGACGTAGCCGCTGTTAACCTCGGATGTAGCCGACGCCTCGGGCCTGGATGTATCGCCGCCACCGATGCCTCGGCCTGGATGAACCGCCTCCACCGATGCCTCCGCCGCCAGCCACGGATGTAGCCGCTGCTAGCCTCGAACGTAGCCGCTGCTAGCCTCGGACGTAGCCGCTGTTAGCCTCAGATCTATCTGACGCCTCGGGCCTGGATGAACCGCCTCCACCAATGCCTCCGCCTGGATGAACGCAGAATGGTTCTGGTTGGTCTGATGCAGAATTCACGTCGGCAGTAATGACACCCGGTTACGCCAATCAGAGGTCACTAAAATTAACATTGAATCGGTGTGTAACTTTGCAAAAACAATGTTGGACTCTGTAGTTTTCTCTGGGCCCCTCCCCAATCGGACCGGGAGTGACATGTTTAGCTGCATGTTCTCCTTGAATTGCTGGCTGTTTGAGTGGTGTCCAAAAAATGAGGTGGGCTTCATAGATAATTGGCAAAGCTTCTGGGGAAAACCTGGTCTCATTAGGAGAGACGGCATCCATCCCACTTTGGATGGAGCAGCTCTCATTTCTAGAAATCTGGCCAATTTTCTTAAATCCTCCAAACCGTGACTATCCAGGGTTGGGACCAGGAAGCAGAGTTGTAGTCTTACACACCTCTCTGCAGCTTCTCTCCCCCTGCCATCCCCTCATTACCCCATCCCCGTAGAGATGGTGCCTGCTCCCAGACCACCAATAACCAGCAAAAATCTATTTAAGCATAAAAATTCAAAAAGAAAAAATAATATAGCACCTTCAACTGCACCACAGACTAAAACAGTTAAATGTGGTCTATTAAACATTAGGTCTCTCTCTTCTAAGTCCCTGTTAGTAAACGATATAATAATTGATCAACATATTGATTTATTCTGCCTAACAGAAACCTGGTTACAGCAGGATTAATATGTTAGTTTAAATGAGTCAACACCCCCGAGTCACACTAACTGCCAGAACGCTCGTAGCACGGGCCGAGGCGGAGGATTAGCAGCAATCTTCCATTCCAGCTTATTAATTAATCAAAAACCCAGACAGAGCTTTAATTCATTTGAAAGCTTGACTCTTAGTCTTGTCCATCCAAATTGGAAGTCCCAAAAACCAGTTTTATTTGTTGTTATCTATCGTCCTCCTGGTCGTTACTGTGAGTTTCTCTGTGAATTTTCAGAACTTTTGTCTGACTTAGTGCTTAGCTCAGATAAGATAATTATAGTGGGCGATTTTAACATCCACACAGATGCTGAGAATGACAGCCTCAACACTGCATTTAATCTATTATTAGACTCAGTTGGCTTTGCTCAAAAAGTAAATGAGTCCACCCACCACTTTAATCATATCTTAGATCTTGTTCTGACTTATGGTATGGAAATTGAAGACTTAACAGTATTCCCTGAAAACTCCCTTCTGTCTGATCATTTCTTAATAACATTTACATTTACTTAGGTTTAAGGATATGATTCCTTCTTTATGTTCTCTAATGCCATATACCAACACAGTGCAGAGTAGCTACCTAAACTCTGTAAGTGAGATAGAGTATCTCGTCAATAGTTTTACATCCTCATTGAAGACAACTTTGGATGCTGTAGCTCCTCTGAAAAAGAGAGCTTTAAATCAGAAGTGCCTGACTCCGTGGTATAACTCACAAACTCGCAGCTTAAAGCAGATAACCCGTAAGTTGGAGAGGAAATGGCGTCTCACTAATTTAGAAGATCTTCACTTAGCCTGGAAAAAGAGTCTGTTGCTCTATAAAAAAAACCTCCGTAAAGCTAGGACATCTTACTACTCATCACTAATTGAAGAAAATAAGAACAACCCCAGGTTTCTTTTCAGCACTGTAGCCAGGCTGACAAAGAGTCAGAGCTCTATTGAGCCGAGTATTCCTTTAACTTTAACTAGTAATGACTTCATGACTTTCTTTGCTAATAACATTTTAACTATTAGAGAAAAAATTACTCATAACCATCCCAAAGACGTATCGTTATCTTTGGCTGCTTTCAGTGATGCCAGTATTTGGTTAGACTCTTTCTCTCAGATTGTTCTGTCTGAGTTATTTTCATTAGTTACTTCATCCAAACCATCAACATGTCTATTAGACCCCATTCCTACCAGGCTGCTCAAGGAAGCCCTACCATTATTTAATGCTTCGATCTTAAATATGATCAATCTATCTTTATTAGTTGGCTATGTACCACAGGCTTTTAAGGTGGCAGTAATTAAACCATTACTTAAAAAGCCATCACTTGACCCAGCTATCTTAGCTAATTATAGGCCAATCTCCAACCTTCCTTTTCTCTCAAAAATTCTTGAAAGGGTAGTTGTAAAACAGCTAACTGATCATCTGCAGAGGAATGGTCTATTTGAAGAGTTTCAGTCAGGTTTTAGAATTCATCATAGTACAGAAACAGCATTAGTGAAGGTTACAAATTATCTTCTTATGGCCTCAGACAGTGGACTCATCTCTGTGCTTGTTCTGTTAGACCTCAGTGTTGCTTTTGATACTGTTGACCATAAAATTTTATTACAGAGATTAGAGCATGCCATAGGTATTAAAGGCACTGCGCTGCGGTGGTTTGAATCATATTTATCTAATAGATTACAATTTGTTCATGTAAATGGGGAATCTTCTTCACAGAATAAGGTTAATTATTGAGTTCCACAAGGTTCTGTGCTAGGACCAATTTTATTCACTTTATACATGCTTCCCTTAGGCAGTATTATTAGACGACATTGCTTAAATTTTCATTGTTACGCAGATGATACCCAGAATTATTGTATGGCCTTGCCTTACAATATAAAGCGCCTTGGGGCAACTGTTTGTTGTGATTTGGCGCTATATAAATAAAATTGATTGATTGATTGACTCGAGGTTCTGGTGTGTAAATTAACGGACTGATGTTGATAAGGTTTTTCTGATAGCACCTGCACTGAACAGGGAGTTTCTACTGTTATTGTTTTTTGCTGGAGATGGTGTGTGTCTACATCATCAGCAGGTTGTGTTGAGATTATAAAGTTGTGATAAATTTGAGAAAAAGGAAATAATGAGATGCTTGAGAATAAACGGTCGGCGTACTATTTGCACTATTAACGGTGCATGTTAACGTTACTATACAAGATGGCGCTGCCCTGCCAGCGACATGGAGGAGGCCTTCTGCTGCACTGTTTATTTATGTCTAGTGGTGTTGGTTGCGGGTTTCCAACCTAATGTGGAGTGGAAATTGACTCATTATGCAGTATATTTATCAAATCAAATCAAATCAATTTTATTTATATAGCGCCAAATCACAACAGTTGCCCCAAGGTGCTTTATATTGTAAGGCAAGGCCATACAATAATTACGGAAAAACCCCAACGGTCAAAACGACCCCCTGTGAGCAAGCACTTGGCGACAGTGGGAAGGAAAAACTCCCTTTTAACAGGAAGAAACCTCCAGCAGAACCAGGCTCAGGGAGGGGCAGTCTTCTGCTGGGACTGGTTGGGGCTGAGGGTAGAGAATCAGGAAAAAGACATGCTGTGGAGGGGAGCAGAGATCAATCACTAATGATTAAATGCAGAGTGGTGCATACAGAGCAAAAAGAGAAAGAAACACTCAGTGCATCATGGGAACCCCCCAGCAGTCTAAGTCTATAGCAGCATAACTAAGGGATGGTTCAGGGTCACCTGATCCAGCCCTAACTATAAGCTTTAGCAAAAAGGAAAGTTTTAAGCCTAATCTTAAAAGTAGAGAGGGTGTCTGTCTCCCTGATCCGAATTGGGAGCTGGTTCCACAGGAGAGGAGCCTGAAAGCTGAAGGCTCTGCCTCCCATTCTACTCTTACAAACCCTAGGAACTACAAGTAAGCCTGCAGTCTGAGAGCGAAGCGCTCTATTGGGGTGATATGGTACTATGAGGTCCCTAGGATAAGATGGGACCTGATTATTCAAAACCTTATAAGAAGAAGAATTTTAAATTCTATTCTGGAATTAACAGGAAGCCAATGAAGAGAGGCCAATATGGGTGAGATATGCTCTCTCCTTCTAGCAAAAAAGCAGTCCTACATATTTGTTTAATATGCGCATTGAATGACATATCCTGATCAAAAATGACTCCAAGATTTCTCACAGTATTACTAGAGGTCAGGGTAATGCCATCCAGAGTAAGGATCTGGTTAGACATCATGTTTCTAAGATTTGTGGGGCCAAGTACAATAACTTCAGTTTTATCTGAGTTTAAAAGCAGGAAATTAGAGGTCATCCATGTCTTTATGTCTGTAAGACAATCCTGCAGTTTAGCTAATTGGTGTGTGTCCTCTGGCTTCATGGATAGATAAAGCTGGGTATCATCTGCGTAACAATGAAAATTTAAGCAATGCCGTCTAATAATACTGCCTAAGGGAAGCATGTATAAAGTGAATAAAATTGGTCCTAGCACAGAACCTTGTGGAACTCCATAATTAACCTTAGTCTGTGAAGAAGATTCCCCATTTACATGAACAAATTGTAATCTATTAGATAAATATGATTCAAACCACCACAGCGCAGTGCCTTTAATACCTATGGCATGCTCTAATCTCTGTAATAAAATTTTATGGTCAACAGTATCAAAAGCAGCACTGAGGTCTAACAGAACAAGCACAGAGATGAGTCCACTGTCTGAGGCCATAAGAAGATCATTTGTAACCTTCACTAATGCTGTTTCTGTACTATGATGAATTCTAAAACCTGACTGAAACTCTTCAAATAGACCATTCCTCTGCAGATGATCAGTTAGCTGTTTTACAACTACCCTTTCAAGAATTTTTGAGAGAAAAGGAAGGTGGCAAAGAGGTGGCAAAGAGGTGGCGTGAGGCAGCGCGTTCGAAGTGCCAACAAACTCCCTCCACTGCCCGTGATTCTCACCCGCGCTCTCAAAAACAAACTGGATGAGCTGCACCAACAGGTAGGAGCCTGTTATGAGTTCTGAGTGTGTGGATTGATGGCCTTTACCGAAACATGGTTTGGAGAGGAGGTGCCAGACAATTTTATACAGATCAAGGGCTTTTCACACGTAAGACTGGACAGAGATGCAAACTCTGGAAAAACCAAGGGGGGGGCAGAATCTGCATGTATATCAGGGACAGTTGGTGCTGTAACATCGCAGTAAGGGAGAAAATATGGAACCAGGACCTGGAACTGCTGCGCGTAACGTTGCGACCACATTATCTCCCACGTGAGTTTACTAACATCTTTGTGTGTCTTATTTACATTCCACCAAGCGCAAGTCCTGGCAGGGCAGCCAATCAGATTGCAGACTGCGTGCACCGCCTATTTCATGTAAAACCTGATGCTTCTATGCTGGTACTTTGAGATTTTAACCAATGCAGTCTATCTGCAACATTGCCAGGCTTCTTTCAGTATGTTAAGTACTAGGCATAAGAACATTCTTGATAAGTGCTATGGCAATATTAAAAATGCCTATATTGACAAAGCCAGAGCACCATGGGCAACTGGGACCAATCACCGGGCACATCAATCATCCTACATACCAGTCTGTGTTTAAGACAAGCAAGCTGAAATAAAAACTGTGAAGAAGTGGACTTATGATAAACAGGAGGAGCTGCTTCCTCTGGACAGATTGGGAGACCTTTTTTGATAATGCAGATGTGAATGAGGCTACAGAGGCCATTACAAACCACGTCTCTCTCTGTATTGACTCCATTAATCCTCAAGTAACTGTCAAAAGGTATGTTAACAACAAACTATCCTTTGACAGGGGAGCGAAGGAATGCCTGGAGAGAAAGAGGGCAGCTTTTCAAGCAGGAGACTTGTTGGGTATTTTCTCCTCCAAACATTTTTAAAACCTTTAACAAGACAAACAGAGTCAAGAAACACCAGTGAGACAGAAAGTCAAATTTTACGCGCGGAGTGCAGTCAGGCTGTACACCAAGGCTACACTAAAGTCTGGCCTGCGCTTCGCTCTTTTTATTAGTGAATCCCTCATCACATAAACAAAAACTTGTCCTAAGGGTGGGGGAATGACGCAAGACAAGTTTCTTCCCGTAACATAAACACACACGTCAATAAGTGCAGCTGTAAGCAAAAACAGTTTCTTTCTTTTACTCTTATCGTCGAAGGTCAGCACATCTCGTTCGCAGTTATCAGCTGTTCTGCATCTGCCTGGAACACTAAGCATCACATCACAATCAGTCAAAATTCAACCTTCAGTTCTTTTACTCCCAGTCGTTAGCGGCTACGAAAACAAGTTGTATAATAATAATAATAAGTACATCCAGCTCTTCATTCCCAGTTCAGATTGACCCCAGCATGCTAAAACAAGGTTGAATAACACGTACATTCTCAGGGTTAGTGCAAACAGCACAACACCGTTCTCATAAGAAAGAAGACGAAGGTACAAATGTTTAACAGTGATAACATATATATATATAAAATCTTTAACATTCCCCTCCTGTTTATCACCTGTTAAACATACAGTAGTAGTTATCACCTAGCTTAGCACTTCTTTTTGAGATTTTCACTAAGAGGTTCATCATGGTATGTTCTATAGGCTTACACCCCAGAGGTGATGTCATCATTGTCACTATCATCGGTGTCTGGGTCATCATACTTCCATGGGTCTGGGTACAGGTCATGGGAGTCATTGTCCTCCTCGGTGTCGTCTTGCCCCAGGAGTGGATATGATGCTGGTCCCCCTCCTGGTCCTGGACTTATTGCTGCGGTTATCATTCTATTTACAAGGCCTCGGAGACATGGAATACAACAACATCCACACAATGTTAGAATTGCAGCAAATACTGCTATAGACACTAATAGTGAAGAAATCAAAGACCTCCATCTTCCCATCCCTTCCAGCCACCAATCCCAGCCTTCGGTGTTTACTCCACTGTGCTCTTTCATCTTCCTGTTCAACGTCCTCAGCCCGTCAATGGCTTGAGTGAGACTGCCGTCTGCAGCCGTGTTGTTGGGAATGAATGTGCAGCATTGTTCTCCGAACATGGCACAAACACCTCCTTTCTCCGCCAACAACATATCCAGAGCAATACGATTCTGGAAGGCCATAAGGGACGTGGCTTCTAACTGTGAATGGACAGCCTTAAATCCTTCCTCAGTCCAATTTCCTAATTTCTGCACATTGTAGTGGATGTAGTTTATTCTGTCCACGTTTTTATTAATTGAACACCACCAACAGATGGAAGATTCGAATCCAGCTGCTATTTGATCAACCAGCTTATACTCGTCAGGCACTCCTCTGGGGACTCCTATTGCGTCAATATATGTTGGATTTCCTACTCCTTTCCACTCTCTTTTTACTCTATGTCTGGCTATGCCTTTCTGCCAATCCTCAGGAATAAGAGAGGCTGTATATGTCGTAACGTCTTCAGGGGTCATGGGTAACAATAATGATATTAATGCACAATAACCTGACACATTTCGTGGCAGTCTGTCAAAGATTCTGTTATCACCACACCACCACCATACATCACTTCGGCTGACTGGTATAAATGAACCGTTTTTCTGTATTATTCGACTACACCACTTGTCTTATTACTTTTTCAGCTAAAGCTTCATAGGCTAAGAGTGTGTTAACTCATCACGTCAACAGTTCAAGCTTGAACTGGAGTTGTGAGCTTTTCAATATCATCATAATTCTCAGTACAGTCATTATAGTTTCTCCACTAAGGTCTGACTGTTTCAATGCTTGATATTTTGGCATAGTTTGTTGGAAGGCCAGATTACACTGTACAAATGTATTTGACACCATTTTGCCAACCATTGTTTTGATATAAGGGATCACACAACACATGCAAAGTCCAATCAGAATTAGGACTATAATAACTGGTGTCACCATTTTCAATAATAACTGCCAACATGGTCCTGAAGTCAACCAGGACTAGGGATTCCACCGGTTCATGGCTAGGGTGTCTTTATGCATTGCATCACGAAGTTTATTCAGCTCTTCCAATGCGTCCTGCATATCCACTGAATGAATGGAGTCTGGGATGAAAGTACAGCATGTTGTGTTCAGCCGAACACAAACTCCTCCCTGTGAACCAGTAAGCAAGTCTAAAACCATGCGATTTTGCATCACCATGGTACGTAAAGCATCTATTTCAGTGTTTTGAGCTGCTACTATTTTTTTAGTTACATTCATGAACAGACCCAATCGATAATTCAGAGTTTCAATCATTAATGAATTTTTTCCCACTCCTATCCAGGGGAACAATGAATGTGCTATTTTATCTCCTACAGACCACAATTTTTTGGTCCTTTAGTACATCCGAGCCCCACATGTGATCATGTGGTAACACATCTGGATATATCAATCTCCTCCGTCTGGTGCTGCCATTCTTCTCTGTGGAGGTCCTACCACATATGTATGGTCAGTCACCTGGGTAGGTGCACACACACCACCCCAATTTGGTGGGAGACTCATGTACAGTCTGGAACCACAAAGCCAATAGATGTCATCATACACCGGAGTACCATTTACAGGTGGTAGCAAAAACTTACTAACATAAGCACATGATTCATCCGTTCCCCATGGACAGGAGCCTGTATAATTACATCCCCGTCCAATGTGATGAAGATAAGTACCATCCTTAATTTTACCTACAGTTTTATTCCCTGTCCCGTAAAAGCAATTTGGGAATGGCCGTTGTGATGACAATTTAACGTGATGATATTTTTGCGTTTCCCTTCAGTCTAGTCAATGGAGCAGCACTTGGGCACGCTTGTACGTCCTCTGTTGAAATCCCTATCATATAAGTGGTTGCACTGAGGCAAGTGGTGTTAGAACTGCCCCCGAAATACAGTTTGATTATGCATCCGTATGATAAGACATTCTGTCACCCTAGCAGGGTACGGTTTAGCCGTCAGAGCTGGGTGTGTTGAGGATATAGGTATTTGCGAACAAACATAACAATTAGTAACGTAATTCCATAGCCAATAAATGAACATATCTGTACCACATATTAGTATGGTATATATGAGGGTGTCCATCTGTCTCGTTCACATTATGAATAAACCTCTTCTGACGTTGCTTGCGTTGTTCTCTGGCTCGGTCCACAGTGAGCTGCAATTCTTGGGTCAACCACCAGGCCAGGAATCCGAGGAGCACGAAACACACTAAGATCACAACGCAACCGGCTGCCCTACCAACAGTCCGGCAGCGGCGGCGCTGAGCACGCCGCTCCGGGGTCTGCTGTAGTTCAGTCATGATTGCTAGGATACAGTGTTGTTAACCACCTCACCTAATAGTGCAAGGATCTCCCTGCTTCACTGGCATTGAGACAATCTATTGCTAATTAAATAGACTCCCTTTGTAGCCAGACTTCCCCTTACACTGTGGAGGCCGCCAACACACGCTGTATCTTACAGTGATGTATCCACGTTGATCTCTCCGCTATCTTTACTGCAGTTGGTGTTGTTAACAGCACTTGGTATGGACCTTCCCAACGAGGACTGGACCAGTTCTTCCTCTTAATCACTCTGATGAACACCCAGTCTCCTGGCTAGACTACTGGAAGGCCGTCCTGTGGAAGATCAAAATTATTCGGCAGTAAATGTGTTTAAGTTATCTCTTTCTGTGTTAATGTCTTTTTCATAAAATTTGCTAATGTTTGTTCCTCATCTGCTGTTTTAGTATCCATGTCAAAATTGGTAGACGATATGGTCGTCCATAAGGTATCTCAAATGGTGTTAACCCTGATGGTGTTGGTGTTATTCTCATATACAATTTTTACTAGGTCCAAACATTCAATCCAGGTTCGTTTTGTCTCTTCTATACATTTCCTTAATCTTATTTTTATTGTGCCCTTTGTCCTTTCCACTAATCCGGCACTGTGTGGGTGGTAAGCACAATGATTTTTGAGATTGACCTGTAACGCTTCTCCTACGTATTGCACTATTGTATTAACAAAATGCGCTCCATTATCTGAATAGACTGTTTCTGGTATTCCAAATCGTGGAATGATGTCTTTGCACAATGCCTTAGCCACTGTAAGTGCATCTGCATGTTTTGTAGGGAACAATTCTACCCATTTTGAGAAGGCATCAATTATGACTAAACAAAATTCCTTCCCTTCATGTTTACTCAGCTGTATATAATCCATATGAATCACTTGAAAGGGATATTGTGGTGTTGGAAATTTGCCTCTTTGGGGTCTCAAATTGCCTTGTGAGTTGTGTTTTGCACATGTCATGCATGCTCTACAATGCTGTTTTGCATATGCATCGAACCCATAAAGACAAAAAATAGATTGCAATTGCGATATCATACCCCCTGATGAGACATGCGTCACGCCATGGCTCATAATAGCTGCCCATTTAAACATATTTTTTGGCAATATGGGTTTCTTTTGTGGTCATACGTACAAATCATTTGCATACGTAGCTCCTTTAGCTATCCACATTTGTTTTTCTCTGTCAGTTGCCTGCTGTTGCATGTCAGCAAGCAGTGTATGACCTAAATGCAAATCTGGAGTAGTTTCCTGTACAACAAAAATAGAAGAAGCTGCTGCTGCCTCTTTTGCTGCTCTGTCAGAAAAATCATTTCCTTTTGAAATACTGTCAGAGCCTTTGGTGTGAGCCGCACATTTGCATATAGCAATTTGTTTAGGCAATTTCACAGCTTTCAGTAGTGCAGTTAGGAGAGTGGCATGAGTCACTGGCTTTCCAGATGATGTCACCATTCCACGCTCTTCCCACAGTTTTGCAAACACATGCACTGTGCTGAAAGCGTACTGGCTGTCTGTATAAATTGATACAGCCGTACCTTTAAACAGATAGCAAGCTGCAGTTAAAGCAACTAATTCAGCTGCTTGTGCTGAAAATGACGATGGCAATGAAGCAGAATCCAATACTTCTGAATTTGTGACAACAGCATATCCAGATTGTGTTTGTCCATAAGCGTTTTTAGTGGAAGAACCATCCACATACACAATTGTACTGTTTGGGATGGGTGTGTCCCGGAGGTCTGGGCGTGCTTTCGTACAGACTGTAGCTACATCAAGACAATTGTGCGGCTCACCATCCTCAGGTAAAGGTATCAATGTGGATGGATTCAATGTTGTACAGCGCTCTACCGTAAGATGTGGTTGTGATAATAGCAAGGACATACACGAAAGATGTCTTGCTGGGGACAAAAGGCTCATGTTTGTCTGCAACAGAAGTGCAGAAACTGCATGTGGAACTTTCAGTGTCAACTGATGGAATAGAACAACATTACTGCTACTTTGAACAGCCATAGAGGCTGCAACAACAGCCTGTACACATGGTGGTAAAGCACTTGCTACTGCATCCAATTTAGATGAGTAGTAGGCAACTGGCCTCAATTTTGAGCCATACACTTGAACCAAAACACTAGTCATGAACTTATTCTTACAATCAACTGTTTGAATGAATGGTTTACTATAATCTGGTAGTGCCAAAACTGTGGATGACACTAATGTTTGTTTTACTTTTACAAAGGCTTCCTCAGCATCTTTGTTCCATTCCAACACGGTTGACATTGAAATATCATCCTTGTACATCAAATCAGAAAGTGGACTAGTCAATTCTGCATAGCAGGGAATCCATGCCCTGCAGTAATTAGTCAGTCCAGGAAATGACATCATCTGCTTTTTGGTTTGTGGTTTTGGAGCGTGCAAAATTGCTTCCTTCCTGTCAGACAGGATCGTGCGCCCAGTGGCTGATAATTCATGTCCTAAATATTTTACTTTATCCCTACACAACTGAACTTTGTTTTTACTCACTTTGTGGCCATTATCAAATAAGAAACATAATAATGCTACTGTGTCAGTTATGCAGTTTTCTCGTGTGTCAGAGGCAATCAAAATGTCATCAACATACACTAATAGTTGGCTATCTGCCGGTGGAACGAAATTGGCTAAACATGCTGACATGACTTGAGAATAAATAGTTGGACTTTCTGCGTAACCCTGCGGTAATCTGGTGAATGTATATCGTTGTCCTTTAAAGGTAAAAGCAAACCAGAATTGACTATCTGGGTGTACTGGCACAGAGAAAAAATGCATTACTTATGTCAATTACTGAGAAACTATTAGAATTTGGTCTCAGCGAATTTAACAAGGTGTGTGGATCTGGGACACATGGTGCTCTTTTAATCACAGCAGCATTTACTGCCTGCAGATCTTGAATCATTCTCCACCCCACTGAGGGCGGAGCCTTTTTTACAGGAAATATGGGTGTGTTACATGGTGAATCTGGACATGGCACTATTACTCCTGCTGTTAATAAATCCTCTATTACTGGCCTGATTCCTTCAATTGCATCAGGTTTCAATGGATACTTTCTTACACATGGTCTGTATTCTGTTTTTGGTCTTATAACTACAGGTTGTGCATTTTTTATCAGTCCTACGTCTGAAGGACCTGTTGTCCACAATCCTGATGGTACCGAAGAGAGAAGATCATCCTCTTCAGGACTCAACTGAAACACTCAGGATTGTGAAGTGGACACATCAATGTGTGTTCCAGCTGTCAGCACCAATGAGACATTAACTGGCACTTTATACAATTTAGTTGATGGACTGAACTCCGTTCGTGGTCCAACTCTGCTCCAATCAGTGGCTGACAAAGCTGTTATGACTGTCAGTCCCAATTCTTGCCATTCTGTCAAATATGGCTTACAAAGTGACACATGTAATGGCATACCTGTGAATCTCAATTTTAAAATGTCTTCAGTGGCACCTGTTACTGTTATGACAGCTGTTGAGTTGCCATCATGAATCAAATCGGTCATTGTCAGCTTCACAGGTGAAATATTTTTCAATTTGTTTTCATACACTGGTGTTCCTGGCAATATGCCACTGTGGACTCTAAATACATTCTCAAATCTGCATCTAAACTCTGTCCATGGTTCTCCTTCTTTCTGTGTTGTCCTGGTAATTTCAGTATAATTTATCTTTTGTCCTAACACACCTTTTGCACGTGTAATCATAGCTTCCACTCTTGTTTTCAAGACTGGATCATCATGTGTCAGTGGTACGCCTTGTTGGTCTGCAGGATTCCAGTCTCCGCGTATCTGACTCCATTTAGGGCCACATGCTTTCATCCACACCTGTTGGACTTCAGGTCCACTAAGGTGGTAAGAATTTCTAATGTTTTCTATATCCTGCATAAATCCCTCAATGTCGACATGTGGCGATGGTATCATGTCGACTGCTGCTTTGATATCATCAGCATTCCATGTTCGATATACGAGCATGGTTGATCGATGTCCTGCTGTTCCTGCACGAGGATTTGGTACTTCTATCATAGGATAGGCACCTCCCTGGTCACTGTGTTCCACCATGGGAGGGGCTGTAGGCACTTTCGCTTGACTGCGTGTTTGTGGTTTTTCTGGTTTTTCTGGTTTTTCACTTTTTACCTTAGGTTTTACTGCCAAATCATACTGTGGTGGCGGTACATCGTCATCCTCTGGTAGAGGAGGATATAAAGGTGTTGTTGTCACCGACGATCCAGCCGGCGGTGGTTTCTGAGGTTGTTCAGGTTCTCTGTGCTGAATTATCACATCTTCTTCTGCCTTACCTACAGCTTTCTTTTTCCTTGCTTTCTCTAATCGTCGCTTCTCTGCTCCTTTCTGTCTGTTCTCTGCTTCTTCCTCCCAAAATGCCACTAAATCTGCCCCTACTTTCTGCATCTTTTTCTCATCACCTTTATGTTGCTGTTCTAACTCCTTCTTTAGCTTCTGTATACTGATCAGGTTTAGTCGTCCGTCAAAGTCATGTTTATTTATCCAGGTCTCCAATTTCTTTGTTGCTTTTGGATTTTTTGCTTCCATAAATTTCCAGTCGTCAGTTGATAAATTTTCCTTATTTTTAGACGTCTTACCCCCCATTTTTATTATCCCTTGTTATAATTTGGACTTCAGACGGGGGCACACCTAGGGTGTTCTAAATCTGAAGTTTTCACACTTTCTTTGGACGTGACAATTAATTTGCCATCGTGTGGTTGATTCCTTTCACCTCCCCGTAGGAAGCGGAATCACTTGCCTGCTGCTTCCACATGCACGGTTGTCACTAACGTTGTCCAAAGTATTACACTTTCACACAGTTATTTACACTTACACAAAACACTATTTACACATAGAAACACTTTTAATAATCGTACGCGTATTCTTATGCCAGGGGAGCTCGCCCTCCCGTGAAATTTAACTAATGTCCTGCATTAGGGGACTCCGCCGTCCCTGCCAAATTTAACTGCTTTTTTACAGTGCACGTATTTCTACCCGGGATTTCCTTTACGTATTAAAACAGAGGAGTCCGTATCCTCCTTCCGGAATTTAACTACGTGCGTCCCTCGCAACCGTAGAGGAGTCCGCCCTCCTTACAAAGTTTAACTGTGTTTCATTAACAGACGATTCTGTATCATCGCTTACGGAGTTTAACTGTTTTATGTGATCACTTTTATCCCCTACCGGTACGCGTATATAAACAGAGGAGTCCGCACCCTCCTTACAGAGTTTAACTGCTTTGCATTAACAGACGATTCTGTATCATCGCTTGCGGAATTTAACTGTTTATGTGATCTGATCACCACTCACTCAGTACTATTTACAAAGAAATTTTACTCACTGACTCGACTTCCTGTCTGTCTTCTTCGGGAAAATCTCGTCAACCAGACGATGCCAACGGTGGTCGACAATTGCAGACACGATCAATCGATCGGACCTTGGCCAAGGATTTACGTCTGGACTTGACGACCTCCGCTGGACACCTCCGGTATTGTTGAGATCCCGGACGTAGCCCCCAGTCAATGTTGGGTATTTTCTCCTCCAAACATTTTTAAAACCTTTAACAAGACAAACAGAGTCAAGAAACACCAGTGAGACAGAAAGTCAAATTTTACGCGCGGAGTGCAATCAGGCTGTACACCAAGGCTACACTAAAGTCTGGCCTGCGCTTCGCTCTTTTTATTAGTGAATCCCTCATCACATAAACAAAAACTTGTCCTAAGGGTGGGGGAATGACGCAAGACAAGTTTCTTCCCGTAACATAAACACACACGTCAATAAGTGCAGCTGTAAGCAAAAACAGTTTCTTTCTTTTACTCTTATCGTCGAAGGTCAGCACATCTCGTTCGCAGTTATCAGCTGTTCTGCATCTGCCTGGAACACTAAGCATCACATCACAATCAGTCAAAATTCAACCTTCAGTTCTTTTACTCCCAGTCGTTAGCGGCTACGAAAACAAGTTGTATAATAATAATAATAAGTACATCCAGCTCTTCATTCCCAGTTCAGATTGACCCCAGCATGCTAAAACAAGGTTGAATAACACGTACATTCTCAGGGTTAGTGCAAACAGCACAACACCGTTCTCATAAGAAAGAAGACGAAGGTACAAATGTTTAACAGTGATAACATATATATATATAAAATCTTTAACAAGACTCCTCAAGAGCGGCCCAGAAAGATCTGAATCACCAACTGAAGGCTGCCAGGAGTCGGTACTTGGAGCTGATTGAGCAGCACTTGACTGCATCTAATATGAAGTTGTGGGCTTCAATTAGGCACCTAACAAATATGGACACAAAAAGAAAGCCACTGATGGCCCAAAATGAAGTGGTTAATGAATGTAATATGATTTTAAAGAATGTTATGTGTGATGTAAACTCAGACAGAATTTTAATTGATTCACAGGTTGTTACAAAACCCTTTAAAACCATTAAGAGGAACAAAGCTACTGCTCCGATAATATGTCAGAGTTTCTGCTGAAAACATTTACGGAAAAACTCACTCGTGTTTGGCACAAGCTATTCCAGCTGTCAAGAGACACTCATACTGTATCAGTACTGTGGAACAAATCCATCATTATCCAAGTACCTAAAAAGACAAGTCCTCAGAAGGACAATGATTATGGACCAGTAGCTCTGACCTCTAATGTGTTCAAGTGTTTTGAGAGATTCATGCGAGAGAGGCTGTGTACAGATGTAGCACCGCTAGTGGACAGACACCAGTTGTTGTGTGGGCCGCTGAAGAGGAGGTACTGCTGGCCCACCACCACAAGAGGGCGCCCTGCCTGGAGTGCGGGCTCCAGGCACCAGAGGGCGCTGCCGCCTTACGGGAGCAGCCAGAGTGACAGCTGCCTCCCATCACTGGACACAGCTGTTCCACTCAACACAGAGGTATATCAGCAGAACGGCGTCTCCACCTCAGTGCCGAGATATCGCCTTGAGATTAAGGTAACCTTCTCTGCAAGCATATATTGAAGACTCTGATAAACCTTGTTAAACCTTTTCAGGACAGCTGACTACAGAAAGCTATTTGCTTGGATAAGTACTCACCTTCCTGCTTCATTGTGACAAGAGGTGGAGGCGGCTTCTCCCCTCTCCGTCTACTGGGTGCTGTCGCATCCATACCTGTGTGTTTGTGCTCTTTCCCGCCAGCAGTACCGGATCCGACGAGCGGAGGCAGTGGCCACCTGGGGATTCGGGACTTGGCGGTTCCAGTACTTCTGGGGTTCGGTGGCAGAGGAGATCTGGGTGGTTCCGGTTCGACTAGGACGGACGTCTCCTACCTTCGAGCCTGCCCACACGACACCAGCAGATTTCGGCTTAAAACTCCAAATTATTAATTGTTGTATTGGTTGTGCTCTTTTCACAACAGTAAA
Source organism: Thalassophryne amazonica (assembly GCF_902500255.1). Lineage (NCBI taxonomy): Eukaryota > Metazoa > Chordata > Actinopteri > Batrachoidiformes > Batrachoididae > Thalassophryne > Thalassophryne amazonica. The sequence goes on from NC_047110.1 coordinate 4,268,547, forward strand.
ACTTGTTATTCACCTTTCTCCATTGTCCGTTCATTGCGCCCCCTGTTGTGGGTCCGTGTACCTACACTTTCACAACACCAGTTTGACTATACAAATAATCACAGCACAAGTGATGCAGTCATAACACTAATGCATCTCATTCTAAAACATCTAGAATGTCCTGCTGCATATGCCAGACTACTTTTTATTAATTTCAGCTCTGCGTTTAATTTAATACAGCCACACGTCCTTCTGAATAAGTTAGTCCAGGCAAAGGTAAACCCATTTGTCATCAGATGGTACCATTCTTGTCTGACCCATATGCAGCACTGGCGCCCCCCAGGGTCAGTAACATTGCCTTTTCTTTTTACTTTCTATACCAGTGACTGTGTCTGTTTACATCCAAATCAACACATTCTGAAATTTTCAGATGATTCAGAAAGAAAAACAGCTCAAGTCTCCACAGAGCTGCTGTTGAAGATCTTGTATCCTGGTGTGATGAGCACAAACCGATCATCAATCCAACAGACTGTTGAAATGGTGATTGACCTCAGACCAGGTGTAGATCTCAGACCTATTATCATCCATGGCCATGTCATAGAGCAAGTGAGTTCCTTTAAATATTTGGGAGTTCACATGGAGCGTGACCTGAGCTAACCCTCACCTCAGTCAGACCCTCAGTGGTCTCCCTTATTAATTCAAGATTCACAGGCAAGAGGTTTTTTTAATGAAGTAAAATGTCTGTATTATTCCAGATTGGAGTGTTATTTGACAGAGATAAAATAGAGTTTGGAATTATATAAAAATTTTCACCAGGCTGTCAAAGACGTTGAACTTGTTGGAGATTTGAAGGATGGTGTTTGACGGTTTGGACAGTGTTTGATGGTTTGGACAGTGTTTTATGGTTTAGACAACGTTTGATAGTTTGGATGGTGATTGATGGTTTGGATGGCGATTGATGATGTGTGATTGATGGTTTGGACAGTGATTGATGGTTTGGACATGTGATTGATGTTTGGATGGCATTTGCTTTGGACGTGCGATTGATGGTTTGGACATGCAATTGATGTTTGGATGGGTTGGACGGTGTTTGATGGGTTGGATGGCAACTGATGATTTGGACGGCATTTGATTTGGACAGCATTTGACAGTTTGGACGGCATTTGATGATTTGGACAGCATTTCACAGTTTGGATGGTGTTTGATGATTTGGACGGTGTTTGATGGTTTGGATGGCATTTGATGGTTTGGATAGCATTTGATGGTTTGGATGGCATTTGCTGATTTGGACGGCATTTCATGGATTGGTGTTTTATGGTTTGGATGGCGTGTGACGGTTTGGATGGCATTTGATGGTTTGGACAGCATTTGATGGTTTGGAAGGCGTTTGATGGTTTGGATGGCATTTGCTGATTTAGACGGCGTTTGATGGTTTGTATGGCGTGTGATGGTTTGGACAGTGTGCGATTGCTGTTTGGACAGCGTTTGATGATTTGGATGGTGTTTGATGATTTGGATGGCATTTGGTGGTTTGGATGGCGATTGTTGGTTTGGGTGGTCAAGGGCGCAATTTAGAACTAGAAATTGGGAGGGACAAAGTGTGAGGCCCGCAGGGCCGAAGCCCATAGGCCGGGAGACTGGGGGCCTAAAGCGGCCCCAGGTTTCTAAATAAGCTCAGATGCATTCTGAGCATCCAGAACAATAATTTTAATGTTTTGAGAAGACCATAAAGTGGACATTTGACTTATGCAATTTGAAACTGTGGATATACGTACTTTATTCTGAGAATAGCCAGCATTGATTTTATTAACATCCTGGTGTAAATAAGGTATCACCACATGTGTAGAACTCAAAAAGAATGATAGGTTGAGTTTTCATTTAAAAAAAAAACAACTGCAATGTGGTAAAATGTATTCATAAATATGAACGAACAGGCTCTTAATAATTATTAACTATCACATACTGTATTTTTTTCTCAAGATTTGTTTTTGCATAAGTTTGAAAAAACAACAGATTATAAGTTTAGGATAAATTACTTATCATGAAGTTAATTTTCGAAGTGGCACTAATGACAACACTCATACTGAACATAATTTTGCTTGCATAGAATGATTTTGGAGATCAAGCAATAATTGCAGATGGGCTTTCTGAGGTCCCAGATAGCTTTTCTGATTTCCTTTCTAACTTTCAGAATTCAGTAAATTAGCATATGGTCCATTGATACTTATGTGTAGACACTAGTCCCTAGAGGCAACTATTTTTGGTTTCAAATCTGGGCAAATGCAGTTCCAGAAAATTCTGAATGTGACAAACAAGAAACAGGTGTTGGAAACAAGTCAATGCTGCTAAAAATACAAACTTGCAGAAACAAAGATACTATTCTGACATGGTTTTGCGCATAAGACTGACATGGTTTGCACATAAGACTGACGTAGCATATTTCAAGTACACACATATATGTCAGAAGGTGGGGGGAGCATACCATATTCTATCCCCCCTGGTTGAAAAGGTGGGGTGGACATGTCCTCCCTATCCCCACCAAATTGCGCCCATGTGGGTGGTGTTTGATGACTTGGATAGCGTTTGATGGTTTGGATGGCATTTGGTGGTTTGGATGGCGATTGTTGATGTTTTTTTGGCTTGGACGGTGATTGATGGTTTCAACAGCGATTGATGGTTTAGATGGCGTTTGCTGATTTAGATGGTGTTTGATGATTTGGATGGCATTTGGTGGTTTGGATGGCGATTGTTGGTTTGGATGGTGTTTGATGATTTGGATAGCGTTTGATGGTTTGGACGGCATTTGGTGGTTTGGATGGTGATTGTTGGTTTGGACAGTGTTTTATGGTTTGGACGTGCGATTGATGGTTTGGATGGCGATGGATGGTTTTGGATGGTTGATTGTTGGTTTGGATGGTGTTTTATGGTTTGGACAGCGATTGATGGTTTGGATGGTGTTTTATGGCTTGGACGGTGATTGATGGTTTCAACAGCGATTGATAGTTTAAATAGCGTTTGCTGATTTGGACAGTGTTTGATGATTTGGATGGCATTTGGTGGTTTGGATGGCGATTGTTAGTTTGGACGGTGTTTGATGATTTGGAAGGTGTTTTATGGTTTGGACAGTGATTTGGTGAAAATGAGGTGGGCTTCATAGATAAGTGGCAAAGCTTCTGGGGAAAACCTGGTCTTGTTAGGAGCACCTTCAACTGCACCACAGACTAAAACAGTTAAATGTAGTCTATTAAACATTAGGTCTCTCTCCTCTAAGTCCCTGTTAGTAAATGATATAATAATTGATCAACATATTGATTTATTCTACCTTACAGAAACCTGGTTACAGCAGGATGAATATGTTAGTTTAAATGAGTCAACACCCCCGAGTCACACTAACTGTCAGAATGCTCGTAGCACGGGCCGAGGGGGAGGATTAGCAGCAATCTTCCACTCCAGCTTATTAATTAATCAAAAACCCAGACAGAGCTTTAATTCATTTGAAAGCTTGTCTCTTAGTCTTGTCCATCCAAATTGGAAGTCCCAAAAACCAGTTTTATTTGTTGTTATCTATCGTCCACCTGGTCATTACTGTGAGTTTCTCTGTAAATTTTCAGATCTTTTGTCTGACTTAGTGCTTAGCTCAGATAAGATAATTATAGTGGGCGATTTTAACATCCACATAGATGCTGAGAATGACAGCCTCAACACTGCATTTAATCTATTATTAGACTCAACTGGCTTTGCTCAAAATGTAAATGAGTCCACCCACCACTTTAATCATACTTTAGATCTTGTTTTGACTTATGGTATGGAAATTGAAGACTTAACAGTATTTCCTGAAAACCCCCTTCTGTCTGATCATTTCTTAATAACATTTACATTTATTTTAATGGACTACCCAGCAGTGGGGAATAAGTTTCGTTACAGGAGAAGTCTTTCAGAAAGCGCTGTAAATAGGTTTAAGGATATGATTCCTTCTTTGTTATGTTCTCCAATGCCATATACAAACACAGTGCAGAGTAGCTACCTAAACTCTGTGAGTGAGATAGATTATCTCGTCAATAGTTTTACATCCTTATTGAGCACAACTTTGGATGCTGTAGCTCCTCTGAAAAAGAGAGCCTTAAATCAGAAGTGCATGACTCCGTGGTATAACTCACAAACTCACAGCTTAAAGCAGATAACCCGTAAGTTGGAGAGGAAATGGCGTCTCACTAATTTAGTATTCCTTTAACTTTAACTAGTAATGACTTCATGACTTTCTTTGCTAATAAAATTTTAACTATTAGAGAAAAAATTACTCATAACCATCCCAAAGACATATCGTTATCTTTGGCTGCTTTCAGTAATGCTGGTATTTGGTTAGACTCTTTCTCTCCGATTGTTCTGTCTGAGTACAGAAACAGCATTAGTGAAGGTTACAAATGATCTTCTTATGGCCTCAGACAGTGGACTCATCTCTGTGCTTGTCCTGTTAGACCTCAGTGCTGCTTTTGATACTGTTGACCATAAAATTTTATTACAGAGATTAGAGCATGCCATAGGTATTAAAGGCACTGATGCTTTCAGTGATGCCGGTATTTGGTTAGTCTCTTTCTCTCCGATTGTTCTGTCTGAGTTATTTTCATTAGTTACTTCATCCAAACCATCAACATGTCTATTAGACCCCATTCCTACCAGGCTGCTCAAGGAAGCCCTACCATTATTTAATGCTTCGATCTTAAATATGATCAATCTATCTTTGTTAGTTGGCTATGTACCACAGGCTTTTAAGGTGGCAGTAATTAAACCATTACTTAAAAAGCCATCACTTGACCCAGCTATCTTAGCTAATTATAGGCCAATCTCCAACCTTCCTTTTCTCTCAAAAATTCTTGAAAGGGCAGTTGTAAAACAGCTAACTGATCATCTGCAGAGGAATGGTCTATTTGAAGAGTTTCAGTCAGGTTTTAGAATTCATCATAGTACAGAAACAGCATTAGTGAAGGTTACAAATGATCTTCTTATGGCCTCAGACAGTGGACTCATCTCTGTGCTTGTTCTGTTAGACCTCAGTGCTGCTTTTGATACTGTTGACCATAAAATTTTATTACAGAGATTGGAGCATGCCATAGGTATTAAAGGCACTGCGCTGCGGTGGTTTGAATCATATTTATCTACAACCCCTGGCAAAAATTATGGAATCACCGGCCTCAGAGGATGTTCATTCAGTTGTTTAATTTTGTAGAAAAAAAGCAGACACAAAACTAAAGTCATTTCAAATGACACTGTAAGAAATCAAGAAAAAAAGATTGTGGCAGTCAGTAACGGTTACTTTTTTAGACCAAGCAGAGGAAAAAAATATGGAATCACTCAATTCTGAGGAAAAAATTATGGAATCACCCTGTAAATTTTCATCCCCCAAACTAACACCTGCATCAAATCAGATCTACTCGTTGACATTGACCCTATGTGTCTTTTTACAAGGAATGTTTTCACAGTTTTTGCTCTATGGCAAGATGCATTATCATCTTGAAACATCCCCAAACATCCTTTCAATTGTCCAAAATATCAACGTAAACTTGTGCATTTATTGATGATGTAATGACAGCCATCTCCCCAGTGCCTTTACCTGACATGCAGCCCCATATCATCAATGACTGTGGAAATTTACATGTTCTCTTCAGGCAGTCATCTTTATAAATCTCATTGGAACGGCACCAAACAAAAGTTCCAGCATCATCACCTTGCCCAATGCAGATTCGAGATTCATCACTGAATATGACTTTCATCCAGTCATCCACAGTCCACGAATGCTTTTCCTTAGCCCATTGTAACCTTGTTTTTTTTCTGTTTAGGTGTTAATGATGGCTTTCGTTTAGCTTTACTGTATGTAAATCCCATTTCCTTTAGGCGGTTTCTTACAGTTAGGTCACAGACGTTGACTCCAATTTCCTCCCATTCGTTCATTTGTTTTGTTGTGCATTGTTCGATTTTTGAGACATATTGTTTTAAGTTTTCTGTCTTGACGCTTTGATGTCTTCCTTGGTCTACCAGTATGTTTGCCTTTAACAACCTTCCCATGTTGTTTGTATTTGGTCCAGAGTTTAGACACAACTGACTGTGAATAAACAACATCTTTTGCAACATTGCGTGATGATTTACTCTCTTTTAAGAGTTTGATAATCCTCTCCTTTGTTTCAGTTGACATCTCTCGTGTTGGAGCCATGATTCATGTCAGTCCACTTGGTGCAACAGCTCTCCAAGGTGTGTTCACTCCTTTTTAGATGCAGACTAACGAGCAGATCTGATATGATGCAGGTGTTAGTTTTGGGGATGAAAATTTACAGGGTGATTCCATAATTTTTTCCTCAGAATTGAGTGATTCCATATTTTTTTTCCTCTGCTTGGTCTAAAAAAGTAACCGTTACTGACTGCCACAATCTTTTTTTCTTGATTTCTTATAGTGTTTCTTAAAGCCAGAAAGTTGCCATTTGAAATGACTTTAGTGTTGTGTCATGTCTGTGATCTGCTTTTTTTCTACAAAATTAAACAACTGAATGAACATCCTCAGAGGCTGGTGATTCCATAATTTTTACCAGGGGTTGTAATAGATTACAATTTGTTCATGTAAATGGGGAATCTTCTTCACAGACTAAGGTTAATTATGGAGTTCCACAAGGTTCTGTGCTAGGACCAATTTTATTCACTTTATACATGCTTCCCTTAGGCAGTATTATTAGACGGCATTGCTTAAATTTTCATTGTTACGCAGATGATACCCAGCTTTATCTATCCATGAAGCCAGAGGACACACACCAATTAGCTAAACTGCAGGATTGTCTTACAGACATAAGGACATGGATGACCTCTAATTTCCTGCTTTTAAACTCAGATAAAACTGAAATTATTGTACTTGGCCCCACAAATCTTAGAAACATGGTGTCTAACCAGATCCTTACTCTGGATGGCATTACCCTGACCTCTAGTAATACTGTGAGAAATCTTGGAGTCATTTTTGATCAGGATATATCATTCAATGCGCATATTAAACAAATATGTAGGACTGCTTTTTTGCATTTACGCAATATCTCTAAAATTAGAAAGGTCTTGTCTCAGAGTGATGCTGAAAAACTAATTCATGCATTTATTTCCTCTAGGCTGGACTATTGTAATTCATTATTATCAGGTTGTCCTAAAAGTTCCCTGAAAAGCCTTCAGTTAATTCAAAATGCTGCAGCTAGAGTACTGACAGGGACTAGAAGGAGAGAGCATATCTCACCCATATTGGCCTCTCTTCATTGGCTTCCTGTTAATTCTAGAATAGAATTTAAAATTCTTCTTCTTACTTATAAGGTTTTGAATAATCAGGTCCCATCTTATCTTAGGGACCTCATAGTACCATATCACCCCAATAGAGCGCTTCGCTCTCAGACTGCAGGCTTACTTGTAGTTCCTAGGGTTTGTAAGAGTAGAATGGGAGGCAGAGCCTTCAGCTTTCAGGCTCCTCTCCTGTGGAACCAGCTCCTAATTCAGATCAGGGAGACAGACACCCTCTCTACTTTTAAGATTAGGCTTAAAACTTTCCTTTTTGCTAAAGCTTATAGTTAGGGCTGGATCAGGTGACCCTGAACCATCCCTTAGTTATGCTGCTATAGACTTAGACTGCTGGGGGGTTCCCATGATGCACTGAGTGTTTCTTTCTCTTTTTGCTCTGTATGCACCACTCTGCATTTAATCATTAGTGACTGATCTCTGCTCCCCTCCACAGCATGTCTTTTTCTTGATTCTCTCCCCTCAGCCCCAACCAGTCCCAGCAGAAGACTGCCCCTCCCTGAGCCTGGTTCTGCTGGAGGTTTCTTCCTGTTAAAAGGGAGTTTTTCCTTCCCACTGTCGCCAAGTGCTTGCTCACAGGGGGTCGTTTTGACCGTTGGGGTTTTTTTGTGATTATTGTATGGCTTTGCCTTACAATATAAAGCGCCTTGGGGCAACTGTTTGTTGTGATTTGGCGCTATATAAATAAAATTGATTTGATTTGATTTGATTTTGATTTATATTTGTACGGTGATTGATTGTTTGGATGGTGTTTAATGGCTTGGACAGGGATTGATGGTTTCAACAGCAATTGATGTTTTGGATGCCGTTTGATGGTTTGGACAGCGTTTAATGGTTTGGATGGTGTTTTATGGTTTGGATGGTGATTGTTGGTTTGGATGGAGTTTGATGGTTTGGAAGGTGTTTGCTGATTTGGATGCCGTTGGATGATTTAATTTGGGACCTGGCGGCTCCTGTTTAACCGTTCAGGGCAGTCTCTCAATTGGTGCTCAATTGAGCCGCAAACAAAACACGCCCCGCGGGGAAGCCTCCTCTGTCTAGTCGGTGGTCTGAATGTGGCCCTGCTCGTGTCCATAGCTTCGTCAGCAGGGGGAGCTGTAGCCACACGGGGCGTAGAGGCCATGGAGCGGACCCGGAAGGAAGAGGGACGGCGCGTGCCCGGCCACGCCCCTCGTCTCGTTCCCGACGGCGTTCCTCCAACCGATTGTCTAACCGTATAACAAGGTCGATAAGCCCATCTAATTCCCGCGGTTCGTCCTTGGCCACCAGGTGCTCCTTCAGGACCGACGACAGTCCGTTTACGAAGGCGGCGCGGAGCGCAGCATTATTCCAGCCAGACCTCGCAGCCGTGATGCGGAAGTCGACTGCATAAGCGGCTGCGCTCCGGCATCCCTGTCTCATTGACAGCAGCACAGTTGAAGCGGTCTCTCCCCTGTTAGGGTGATCAAACACGGTTTTGAACTCCCTCACAAACCCAGTGTACGTATGAAGGAGCCGTGAATTTTGCTCCCAAAGCGCCGTAGCCCAAGCGCGTGCCTCTCCTCGAAGCAGATTAATTACATAAGCTACTTTACTAGCATCAGACACATACATGACGGGACGTTGTGCAAAGTCGAGCGAACACTGCATGAGAAAGTCCGCGCACGTCTCCACACAACCTCCGTACGGCTCTGGGGGGCTTATGTATGCTTCAGGGGATGGTGGGAGGGGTTGTTGAACCACCACTGGAACATTCATATCCTGCACAGGGTCAGCAGGAGGAGGAGCTGCCGCAGCTCCCTGAGCGCTCGCCACCACCTGTGCGGAGAGAGCCTCCACCCTGCGGTTCAGGAGGATGTTTTGCTCGGTCATCTGATCCAACCGAGCCATAAAGGCGGTGAGGATGTGCTGCAGCTCACCAATCACGCCTCCTGCAGACGCCTGCGCACCCTGCTCTCCCATTGGTTGTTCAATTGCTGGGTGACGCCCCTCGGAGTCCATGACGCTGGCCGAGATATCCTGTTGGGAAAGTGTAGTGACACGGACCCACAACAGGGGGCGTAAATGAACGGACAATAGAGGGAGTTAAATGTGAACACTTTACTGTTGTGAATGTCACAACCACACACAGCAGATTATAGAATAAATACAAGTCAATGGATAAAGGTGTCGTGTGGGCAGGCTCGATGATAGGAGACGTCCGTCTGGAGATGAACCGGAACCACACGATTTCCACCGCCACCGAACCCGAAGGATACTGGAGCCGCCAGGTTCCGAATTCCCCAGGTGGCCACCGTCTCAGCGTGTCGGATCTGGTACTGCTGGCGGAGAGCAAAGACAGTCAAGTGTGGGTGTGTGTACACCCCGTAACAACAACGGTGGGAATTCCACCTCCACCTCTAACACACACTCGTGCAGCGTCTGAGTACCACTTATCTGGTGGGAAGTAGAATGAAACAGTCGCGGCCCACGCCGGTCCTCTGGGTAGACAGCTGCAACAAAGTAGCTCTTGAAATCAATTAGTACAATACGCAGGCAGAGAAAGTTACCTCCAAAGAAGTACGTGGTGGAGGTGTCATCCTGCTTTTATCCGGGGTGAAGTGCAGATGATCGGTGACAGCTGTCATAGTTGATGAGTGACAGCTGTCACCTCGGCTGTTCCTGTAAGGCGGCAGCGCCCCCTCGTGCCTGAAGCCCGCACTTCAGGCAGGGCGCCCTCTGGTGGTGGGCCAGCAGTACCTCCTCTTCTGGCGGCCCACACAACACTTGCCTTACAATATAAAGCGCCTTGGGGCAACTGTTTGTTGTGATTTGGAGCTATATAAATAAAATTGATTGATTGCTTGATGGTTTGGACGGCGATTGATGGGTTGGATGGCAATTATTGGTTTGGCTGGTCATTGATGGTTTTGGATGGTGATTGTTGGTTTGGATGATGTTTTATGGCTTGGACGGTGATTTATGTTTGGACAGCGATTGATGGTTTGGATGGTGTTTTATGGCTTGGAGGGTGATTGATGGTTTCAACAGTGATTGATGATTTGGGTGGCATTTGCTGAATTGGACAGTGTTTGATGATTTGGATGGCATTTGGTGGTTTGGATAGTGATTGTTGGTTTGGACGGTGTTTGATGATTTGGATGGCATTTCATGGTGTTGAGGCCGAAGGATTTTCAGGCTTGTCTGTAGAAGAAGAAAGAGTCAGGACATTGACTGTCAAATAACAGGCTTTAATACAAAGCTTTGGATGCTATTTCAACCAGAGAGTGTGCTCTGATTGGAACAGTGTAAAGTGTGGCTTTCTGAGCACAGCTTTTATCCACATCAGGACAGGAAGAAACTATGCATACAGTGTTAACACAATACATTTCTTCACACATAAACACAGAGTTAGAGGAAAAGGAAGTAGTGGTTGTTCTCCTATCTATGACAGGGCTGTGATGATCAAAGGGTCCTTTTCATTTACAAGTCCTTGGGGGGTCTCGGAGCCACGTCCCACTGTGAGACTGTCTATGTGGATCAGGAGTTCTTGGGGTCCTGAAGCCGTGTCCCACTGTGAGACTGTCTACAGTGCTTCTTCTTGCATTGTGATTGATCAGGGTTTTAGCAGGGTAACACGGAGCCATTTGGCTGAGGAGGCAGCCTAAGGAATGGTTTTTATCAAATGTGTCACAAAAGGCTGTTGATCAGTAACTTTCACACCAAGCGAGACTTTAGCATATAAGTAACAGAAGGGTTACAGTTGGTCAGACAAACAGAACTTTAAACATTTTGTCAAACATTTAATAGAAGAAGGAACATTTACTTTAATAGAAAAGCAATATTTATTATTTTACTTTCCACAATGGTTTGGATGATGTTTGGCAAGGTGATTGATGGTTTGGACAGTGTTTCATGGTTTGGGTGGCAATTGATGGTTTAGACAGCATTTGATGGTTTGTACGGCGTTTGATGGTTTCTACAATGTTTGATGGTTTGTATGGCATGTGATAGTTTGGATGGTGTTTGATGGTTTGGACGTGCGATTGATATTTAGATGGCATTTGATGGTTTGGACGGTGATTGATGAGTTGGGTGGCAATTATTGGTTTGGCTGGTGATTCATGGTTTTGGATGGTGATTGTTGGTTTAGATGGTGTTTTATGGCTTGGACGGTGATTGATGAGTTGGGTGGCAATTATTGGTTTGGCTGGTGATTCATGGTTTGGATGGTGATTGTTGGTTTAGATGGTGTTTTATGGCTTGGACGGTGACTGATGGTTTGGATGGCATTTGATGGTTTAGATGGTGTTTTATGGCTTGGATGGTGATTGTTGGTTTGGATGACATTTGATGGTTTGGAGAATGTTTAATGGTTTGGATGGTGTTTGATGGTTTGTACGATGTGTGATGGTTTGTATGCCGTTTGATTGTTTGGACGGCGTTCATGGTTTGGCTGCTCCTTAGATTAAGAAAGCACACATTCTACAGCCACAGATTCTTCAATTAATCCCCAATTGCATCACTTACCAATCGACCAATCAGACACATCTATGAATAAACATACTGATCTTCTGGTGGGAACAGTAAATAAAACTGAAACAAATTTGTTGCAAGAACTTTTTATTTGATATCTAAATGAAGTCGACATTCTAATTGTTTAGTAAAATTAAATGAAGTGGGATGATTTGCCAAATCACATCTCTTATATTAGTCAGACACTGTACCATATTTCCAATCGCTGTCCTCGGCTGCAGCTCAAACTGTACGACACAAACGCAGAGTGTAAAAGTTCAGAGCGCACAATTTATGTTGTCACACTATACGGCCCAACGCTCTGATGCGATGTTGAAAAACCACACGTCGGACTCGTGTTTCAGGAAGCAAAATGAAAATACAAGCTGCTCTCCCAAAGAGATGATGATCACTGTTTATGCTCTCTCCAATTCCTCATGGGTGTTTGCACATGCGTAGTGTGAGAGGTTGTGATAAATCGGCTTGTAGACGATTGTAGCGCTGCTTCAACAGTGTGATACCCTCACGAGGCCTGACCAGAATATCAAACAGGTTTGATTTTCAATGGACAATATGATTGCCAATGGAGAGGTGGTCGTGAGAGGTTAAACGCAGCTCATTACTCCATGTATACTACATGATGCAGGACACACGATTAAGCTGAAACTCACCACGATCCAAAAAAATTCTCGCACGAGTGAAAAATATACTCAAAAAGGGCCAAAACTCGCACAGTGGAAACCCAGCTTTACTGGCCCCAAAAATCGGACAGGTCCGTGTGGGAATAACGATGGACAGGAGAGACCGAGTCTTCAAAGCCCATCTCCATCCAGATGGAAACAAACCTCGCAGATGAGAAACGGAGCTGAGAGTGTGACAGATGGTCACATGACCTGTGAGGAAAGCAGCGTCTCTCATCAGCGAGCAGATCAGTCGCCCTGCAATTAGTGCTACAGGTTCATCTCTGCAAATCAGCGGGACACGAGTCCGCTTCCAGTGTCTGATGGACAGCAGCTGAAAGGAGAAAGAACATCGACTTGACCTTTTGTGACAGAAACACATCAACACTGCTCCTCCTTCCCACCAATAAGTACCTCCCCCTCCGCCTTTCCTTGTTTCTCCTCAGCTGTGTCTCCACCTACGCCTGATCCACCTTCTCCTCCAACGCTGATCTGTGGGCCGCACATCCACCAAGCTTCTGTCTGACGCTGACAGCTAACAGGTAATTACAGGTAATCATCTAAATGGATAGTAATTACAGAGAGGAGGGAGGGGACCCGATGTGCCAAACCTCCCACATTCAGCTTTGTGTCATTTAGAGGAAGATTTCTCACTTACAGTCAGGTGCAATGGAAGTGAAGAAACCACATCATGTCATTTACACATTCACTTGAAACCAAAACACTCAAAAAACTCTTAAAGTTCCCCCCTAACCTCAGTCAGACCCGAGCTAACCTTTAGTAACATACAAATAAATTATTAAAAAATCATACATTGTGATTTCCGGAATTTTTTTTAGATTATGTCTCTCACAGTGGACATGCACCTAAGATGAAAACTTCAGACCCCTCTATGATTTCTAAGTGGGAGAACTTGCAAAATCACAGGGTGTTCAAATACTTATTTTCCTCGCTGTATAAGATATGCAGGAACTATATCTATAATTTGATCTGTTAGTCTGTCTGTCTGTCTGTCTTTTCTTTCTTCCTTGCTATTTAAATTGCCTGCTTGCTCATGAGTTTAAATAATTGAAATGTTTCAAATTTGTGTTGTTTTATACATTTCATGGTAATCAATCAATCAATCAATCAATTTTTTTATATAGCGCCAAATCACAACAAACAGTTGCCCCAAGGCGCTTTATATTGTAAGGCAAGGCCATACAATAATTATGTAAAACCCCAACAGTCAAAACGACCCCCTGTGAGCAAGCACTTCGCTACAGTGGGAAGGAAAAACTCCCTTTTAACAGGAAGAAACCTCCAGCAGAACCAGGCTCAGGGAGGGGCAGTCTTCTGCTGGGACTGGTTGGGGCTGAGGGAGAGAACCAGGAAAAAGACATGCTGTGGAGGGGAGCAGAGATCGATCACTAATGATTAAATGCAGAGTGGTGCATACAGAGCAAAAAGAGAAAGAAACAGTGCATCATGGGAACCCCCCAGCAGTCTACGTCTATAGCAGCATAACTAAGGGATGGTTCAGGGTCACCTGATCCAGCCCTAACTATAAGCTTTAGCAAAAAGGAAAGTTTTAAGCCTAATCTTAAAAATAGAGAGGGTGTCTGTCTCCCTGATCTGAATTGGGAGCTGGTTCCACAGGAGAGGAGCCTGAAAGCTGAAGGCTCTGCCTCCCATTCTACTCTTACAAACCCTAGGAACTACAAGTAAGCCTGCAGTCTGAGAGCGAAGCGCTCTATTGGGGTGATATGGTACTACGAGGTCCCTAGGATAAGATGGGACCTGATTATTCAAAACCTTATAAGTAAGAAGAAGAATTTTAAATTCTATTCTAGAATTAACAGGAAGCCAATGAAGAGAAGCCAATATGGGAAACTGGGAAACTCTCCTTCTAGTCCCCGTCAGTACTCTAGCTGCAGCATTTTGAATTAACTGAAGGCTTTTTAGGGAACTTTTAGGACAACCTGATAATAATGAATTACAATAGTCCAGCCTAGAGGAAATAAATGCATGAATTAGTTTTTCAGCATCACTCTGAGACAAGACCTTTCTGATTTTAGAGATATTGCGTAAATGCAAAAAAGCAGTCCTACATATTTGTTTAATATGCGCTTTGAATGACATATCCTGATCAAAAATGACTCCAAGATTTCTCACAGTATTACTAGAGGTCAGGGTAATGCCATCCAGAGTAAGGATCTGGTTAGACACCATGTTTCTAAGATTTGTGGGGCCAAGTACAATAACTTCAGTTTTATCTGAGTTTAAAAGCAGGAAATTAGAGGTCATCCATGTCTTTATGTCTGTAAGACAATCCTGCAGTTTAGCTAATTGGTGTGTGTCCTCTGGCTTCATGGATAGATAAAGCTGGGTATCATCTGCGTAACAATGAAACTTTAAGCAATACCGTCTAATAATACTGCCTAAGGGAAGCATGTATAACGTGAATAAAATTGGTCCTAGCACAGAACCTTGTGGAACTCCATAATTAACTTTAGTCTGTGAAGAAGATTCCCCATTTACATGAACAAATTGTAATCTATTAGACAAATATGATTCAAACCACCGCAGAGCAGTGCCTTTAATACCTATGGCATGCTCTAATCTCTGTAATAAAATTTTATGGTCAACAGTATCAAAAGCAGCACTGAGGTCTAACAGAACAAGCACAGAGATGAGTCCACTGTCCGAGGCCATAAGAAGATCATTTGTAAATGTTGATGGTTTGGATGAAGTAACTAATGAAAATAACTCAGACAGAACAATCGGAGAGAAAGAGTCTAACCAAATACCGGCATCACTGAAAGCAGCCAAAGATAACGATACGTCTTTGGGATGGTTATGAGTAATTTTTTCTCTAATAGTTAAAATTTTGTTAGCAAAGAAAGTCATGAAGTCATTACTAGTTAAAGTTAATGGAATACTCAGCTCAATAGAGCTCTGACTCTTTGTCAGCCTGGCTACAGTGCTGAAAAGAAACCTGGGGTTGTTCTTATTTTCTTCAATTAGTGATGAGTAGAAAGATGTCCTAGCTTTACGGAGGGCTTTTTTATAGAGCAACAGACTCTTTTTCCAGGCTAAGTGAAGATCTTCTAAATTAGTGAGATGCCATTTCCTCTCCAACTTACGGGTTATCTGCTTTAAGCTACGAGTTTGTGAGTTATACCACGGAGTCAGACACTTCTGATTTAAAGCTCTCTTTTTCAGAGGAGCTACAGCATCCAAAGTTGTCTTCAATGAGGATGTAAAACTATTGACGAGATACTCTATCTCCCTTACAGAGTTTAGGTAGCTACTCTGCACTGTGTTGGTATATGGCATTAGAGAACATAAAGAAGGAATCATATCCTTAAACCTAGTTACAGCGCTTTCTGAAAGACTTCTAGTGTAATGAAACTTATTCCCCACTGCTGGGTAGTCCATCAGAGTAAATGTAAATGTTATTAAGAAATGATCAGACAGAAGGGAGTTTTCAGGGAATACTGTTAAGTCTTCTATTTCCATACCATAAGTCAGAACAAGATCTAAGATATGATTAAAGTGGTGGGTGGACTCATTTACTTTTTGAGCAAAGCCAATAGAGTACTAATAATAGATTAAATGCAGTGTTGAGGCTGTCATTCTCAGCATCTGTGTGGATGTTAAAATCGCCCACTATAATTATCTTATCTGAGCTAAGCACTAAGTCAGACAAAAGGTCTGAAAATTCACAGAGAAACTCACAGTAACGACCAGGTGGACGATAGATAATAACAAATAAAACTGGTTTTTGGGACTTCCAATTTGGATGGACAAGACTAAGAGACAAGCTTTCAAATGAATTAAAGCTCTGTCTGGGTTTTTGATTAATTAATAAGCTGGAATGGAAGATTGCTGCTAATCCTCCGCCCCGGCCCGTGCTACGAGCATTCTGACAGTTAGTGTGACTCGGGGGTGTTGACTCATTTAAACTAACATATTCATCCTGCTGTAACCAGGTTTCTGTTAGGCAGAATAAATCAATATGTTGATCAATTATTATATCATTTACCAACAGGGACTTAGAAGAGAGAGACCTAATGTTTATCAATCAATCAATCAATCAATTTTTTTTATATAGAGCCAAATCACAACAAACAGTTGCCCCAAGGCGCTTTATATTGTAAGTCAAGGCCATACAATAATTATTAGTTAATTAATTAATTAATAGACCACATTTAACTGTTTTAGTCTGTGGTGCAGTTGAAGGTGCTATATTATTTTTTCTTTTTGAATTTTTATGCTTAAATAGATTTTTGCTGGTTATTGGTGGTCTGGGAGCAGACACCGTCTCTACGGGGATGGGGTAATGAGGGGATGGCAGGGGGAGAGAAGCTGCAGAGAGGTGTGTAAGACTACAACTCTGCTTCCTGGTCCCAACCCTGGATAGTCACGGTTTGGAGGATTTAAGAAAATTGGCCAGATTTCTAGAAATGAGAGCTGCTCCATCCAAAGTGGGATGGATGCCGTCTCTCCTAACAAGACCAGGTTTTCCCCAGAAGCTTTGCCAATTATCTATGAAGCCCACCTCATTTTTTGGACACCACTCAGACAGCCAGCAATTCAAGGAGAACATGTGGCTAAACATGTCACTCCCAGTCCGATTGGGGAGGGGCCCAGAGAAAACTACAGAGTCCGACATTGTTTTTGCAAAGTTACACACCAATTTAATGTTAATTTTAGTGACCTCCGATTGGCGTAACCGGGTGTCATTACTGCCGACGTGAATTACAATCTTACCAAATTTACGCTTAGCCTTAGCCAGCAGTTTCAAATTTCCTTCAATGTCGCCTGCTCTGGCCCCCGGAAGACAATTGACTATGGTTGCTGGTGTTGCTAACTTCACATTTCTCAAAACAGAGTCGCCAATAACCAGAGTTTGATCCTCGGCGGGTGTGTCGTCGAGTGGGGAAAAACGGTTAGAGATGTGAACGGGTTGGCGGTGTACACGGGGCTTCTGTTTAGGGCTACGCTTCCTCCTCACAGTCACCCAGTCGGCCTGCTTTCCCGGCTGCTCGGGATCTGCCAGGGGGGAACTAACGGCGGCTAAGCTACCTTGGTCCGCACCGACTACAGGGGCCTGGCTAGCTGTAGAATTTTCCACGGTGCGGAGCCGAGTCTCCAATTCGCCCAGCCTGGCCTCCAAAGCTACGAAAAAGCTACAAAACCCCAACTGTCAAAACGACCCCCTATGAGCAAGCACTTGGCGACAGTAGGAAGGAAAAACTCCCCTTTAACAGGAAGAAACCTCCATATGTATATATATATATATATATATATATATATGTTGTGAAAGTGTAGTGACACGGACCCACAACAGGGGACGTAAATGAACGGACAATGAAAGAGTCAAATATGAACACTTTACTGTTGTGAAAAGCACAACCAAACACAGCAGATTACAGAATATGTACAATAGTCAATTAGCAAAGGTGACGTGTGGGCAGGCTTGAGGATAGAGGACGTCTGTCCTGAGAAGAACCGGAACCACACGATTTCCTCCGCCACCGAACCTGGAGAATAATGGAGCCACCAAATCCCGAACACCCCAGGTGGCCACTGTCTCCGCGTGTCGGATCTGGTACTGCTGGCGAGGAGCAGAGACAATCAGATGTGGGTGTGTGAACACCCAGTAACAACAACGGTGGGAATTCCACCTCCACCTCTAACACACACTCGTGCAGTGTCTGAGTAACCACTTATCTGGATATGCAGGCTGAGAAGGTTACCTCCTAAGGTAGACGATATCTCGGCAACGAGGTGGAGATGACATCCGGTCTTTATGGAGTGGGATGATGAAGTGTAGATGGGTGACAGCTGTCAAGAGATAATGAGTGACAGCTGCCACTCCCGGCTGTGTCCGTGGCGGCAGTGAAGCTGGGAGTCGAAGCTTCACTGTGGCAGGACTGAGGATTTTGAGGATTTCATACGGTCCAATGTACCTGTCCTTGAGCTTTGGAGAGTCCACCTGGAGGGGGATGTCCTTTGTGGATAGCCACACCTCCTGCCCGGGCTGGTAAGCAGGGGCCGGGGACCGCCGGCGGTCTGCATGGGTCTTCGCCCTCGTCCGGGCCTTTAACAAGGCAGAACGGGCGGAGCGCCACACCCGACAGCACTTCCGCAGGTGGGCCTGGACCGAGGGCACACTGACCTCTCCCTCCACCACGGGAAACAACGGGGGCTGATACCCCAAACACACCTCAAATGGGGAGAGGCCGGTGGCAGAGGACACCTGGCTGTTATGTGCGTACTCGATCCAGGCCAGATGTTCACTCCAGGCCGTCGGGTGGGCGGACGTCACACAGCGCAGGGCTTGCTCCAATTCCTGATTGGCCCGTTCAGGCCTGTCCATTGGTCTGCGGGTGATACCCGCACGAGAGGCTCACAGTGGCCCCCAGTTCCCGGCAGAAGCTCCTCCAGACGTGTGAGGAAAACTGGGGACCACGATCAGAGACGATGTCAGTAGGTATCCCATGCAGACGGACGACGTGGTGGACCAGGAGGTTTGCAGTCTCCTGGGCCGTGGGGAGCTTCGGGAGGGCCACGAAGTGGGCCGCCTTGGAGAATCGGTCCACTATCGTGAAGATGGTTGTCATGCCCTGGGACGGCGGGAGGCCCGTGACAAAATCCAGACCGATGTGGGACCAGGGGCGATGAGGCACAGGAAGTGGCTGAAGAGGTCCCTGTGCCTTCTGGTGGTCTGCCTTGCCCCTGGCACAGGTGGTGCAGGCCTGGATATATTCCCGGACGTCGGCCTCCAGGGACGCCGACCAGAAGCGCTTGCCGGACCACTGCCACAGTCCTTCGCACCCCCGGATGACAGGAGAGCTTAGAACCATGACAGAAATCCAAGACAGCAGATCATGCCTCTGGTGGGACGTAGAGTCTGTTATTTGGCCCTGTTCCGGGGTCCGGGCTCCGTGCCAGGGCCTCCCGGACGGTCTTCTCCACGTCCCAGGTGAGGGTGGCCACGATAGTGGACTCCGGAATGATGGGCTCCGGTGGATCCGACAGCTCAGTCTTGACTTCATCTTCATGCACCCGGGACAAGGCATCCGATCTCTGGTTCTTGGTCCAGGGGCGGTAGGTGATCCGGAAGTCAAAACGCCCGAAGAACAGTGACCAGCGGGCTTGCCTGGGGTTCAGCCGCCTGGCGGTCCTGATATACTCCAGGTTCCGATGGTCAGTGAAAACCGTGAACGGCACAGACGCTCCCTCCAACAGGTGTCTCCACTCCTCAAGAGCCTCTTTCACCGCAAGGAGTTCTCGATTGCCGACGTCATAGTTCCATTCAGCTGGGGTCAACCTGCGGTAAAAATAGGCACACGGGTGAAGGACCTTATCAGTCTCTCCGCTCTGGGATAGCACGGCTCCTATCCCTGAGTCAGAGGCGTCCACTTCGACCACTAAACTGGTGGCTAAGGTCGGGCTGCACCAGCACTGGTGCAGTCGAGAACCGTCATTTCAACTCCTTGAATGCGGCTTCGCACCGATCCGACCAGGTGAAGGGGACTTTAGGAGAGGTCAGGGCTGTCAGGGGGCTAACTACCTGGCTATAGCTCTTTATGAACCTCCTGTAGAAATTTGCGAAGCCGAGGAACTGTTGCAGCTTCCTCCGGCTTGTAGGTTGGGGCCAATCTCTCACCGCCGCAACCTTGGCCGGATCAGGGGCGATGGAGTTAGAGGAGATGATAAACCCCAGGAAGGACAAAGAAGTGCGGTGAAACTCACACTTCTCGCCCTTCACAAACACCCGGTTCTCCAACAACCGCTGCAGGACCTGACGTACATGCTGGACATGAGTCTCAGGGTCTGGGGAAAAGATGAGAATATCGTCCAGATATACGAAGATGAATCGGTGCAGGAAGTCCCGCAAGACATCGTTTACCAAAGCGTGGAACGTTGCGGGGGCGTTAGTGAGGCCGAACGGCATAACCAGGTACTCAAAGTGACCTAACGGGGTGTTAAATGCCGTCTTCCATTCGTCTCCCTTCCGGACCCGAACCAGGTGATACGCATTCCGAAGATCCAATTTTGTAAAGATTTTGGCTCCATGCAGGGGGGTGAACACGGAATCCAACAAGGGCAACGGGTATCGATTGCGAACCGTAATCTCATTCAGCCCCCTGTAATCGATGCATGGACGGAGTCCGCCATCTTTCTTGCCCACAAAAAAGAAACCTGCACCCATCAGGGAGGTAGAATTTCGGATCAACCCGGCAGCTAATGAGTCCCGGATGTAGGTCTCCATTGATTCGCGTTCAGGTCATGAGAGGTTGTACAGCCTGCTGGACAGGAACTCCACGCCTGGTATCAAATCAATGGCACAATCATACGGATGGTGCGGAGGAAGGGTGAGTGCCAGATCCTTGCTGAAGACGTCAGCAAGATCGTGGTACTCAACCGGCACCGCTGTCAGATTGGGAGGGACTTTGACCTCCTCCTTAGCCTGTAAACCGGGAGGAACCGAGGATCCTAAACACACCCGATGGCAGGTTTCGCTCCACTGAACCACCACCCCAGACGGCCAATCAATCCGGGGATTGTGTTTCAACATCCAAGGGAAGCCCAAAATCACGCGGGAGGTAGAAGGAGTCACAAAAAACTCGATCTCCTCCCGATGATTCCCAGACACTACCAGAGTTACTGGTTGTGTCTTGTGCGTGATTAAAGGGAGACGGGTGCCATCTAGTGCCCGCACCTGCAATGGTGAAGGAAGCGCCACCAGAGGGAGCCCTGCTTCCCTAGCCCATCTGCTATCCAGCAGATTCCCTTCTGACCCCGTGTCCACCAGTGCTGGGGCTTGAAGGGTTAAATCCCCACTCAGGATTGTAACTGGGAGTCGTGTGGCAATACGTGTGTGTCCCATGTGCATGTTATGAACCCCCTTTAGCCCAGTCTCTAAAGGCGAGTATTGTCGTTTTGGTCATTTGGGGCAGTTTCTCTGTATATGCTCCTTTGAGCTGCAGAAAAAACACTCCCCATGGACCAGCCTCCTCATTCTGTCATTTGATCTTATATTGGCCCTGCGCGTTTCCCTAGCAACACCAGCAGGGGGTGCTGTTGCCTCACGGAGCGCTGCGGCTGCGGAGCGTGGGGAGGGCGGAACCTTTTCAGACCCGGAAGGGAGAGGGACGGCGCGTGCCCGGCCACGTCCTTCGTGTCGCTCCCGATGGCGTTCCTCTAACCGATTGTCTAACCGTATAACGAGATCAATAAGTCCATCCAAATCCCGCAGTTCGTCCTTGGCCACCAGGTGCTCCTTCAGGACCGATGACAGTCCGTTTATGAAGGCGGCGCGGAGCGCAGCGTTATTCCAGCCGGACCTCGCAGCCGCAATGCGGAAGTCGACTGCATAAGCGGCTGCGCGCCGGCGTCCCTGTCTCATTGACAGCAGCACAGTTGAAGCGGTCTCTCCCCTGTTAGGGTGGTCAAACACGGTTTTGAACTCCCTCACAAACCCAGTGTACGTATGAAGGAGCCGTGAATTTTGCTCCCAAAGCGCCGTAGCCCAAGCGCGTGCCTCTCCTCGAAGCAGATTAATTACATAAGCTACTTTACTAGCATCAGACGCGTACATGACGGGACGTTGTGCAAAGACGAGCAAACACTGCATGAGAAAGTCCGCGCACGTCTCCACACAACCTCCGTACGGCTCTGGGGGGCTTATGTATGCTTCAGGGGATGGTGGGAGGGGTTGTTGAATGACCACTGGAACATTCATATCCTGCACAGGGTCGGCAGGAGGAGGAGCTGCAGCAGCGCCCTGAGCGCTCGCTGCCACCTGTGCGGAGAGAGCCTCCACCCTGCGGTTCAGGAGGATGTTTTGCTCGGTCATCTGATCCAACCGAGCCGTAAAGGCGATGAGGATGTGCTGCAACTCACCAATCACGCCTCCTACAGACGCCTGTGCACCCTGCTCTCCCATTGGCCGTTCAATGGCTGGGTGACGCCCCTTGGAGTCCATGACGCTGGCCGAGATATCCTGTTGTGAAAGTGTAGTGACACGGACCCACAACAGGGGGCGTAAATGAACGGACAATGAAAGAGTCAAATATGAACACTTTACTGTTGTGAAAAGCACAACCAAACACAGCAGATTACAGAATATGTACAATAGTCAATTAGCAAAGGTGACGTGTGGGCAGGCTTGAGGATAGAGGACGTCTGTCCTGAGAAGAACTGGAACCACACGATTTCCTCCGCCACCGAACCTGGAGAATACTGGAGCCGCCAAATCCCGAACACCCCAGGTGGCCACTGTCTCCGCGTGTCGGATCTGGTACTGCTGGCGAGGAGCAGAGACAATCAGATGTGGGTGTGTGAACACCCAGTAACAACAACGGTGGGAATTCCACCTCCACCTCTAACACACACTCGTGCAGTGTCTGAGTAACCACTTATCTGGATATGCAGGCTGAGAAGGTTACCTCCTAAGGTAGACGATATCTCGGCAACGAGGTGGAGATGACGTCCGGTCTTTATGGCGTGGGATGATGAAGTGTAGATGGGTGACAGCTGTCAAGAGATAATGAGTGACAGCTGTCACCCCCGGCTGTGTCCGTGGCGGCAGCGCCCTCTCGTGCCTGAAGCCCGCACTTCAGGCAGGGCGCCCTCTGGTGGTGGGCCAGCAGTACCTCCTCTTCTGGCGGCCCACACAACATATATATATATATATATATATATATATATATATATATATATATATATATATATATATATATATATATATATATATATATATACAGTGAGGAAAATAAGTATTTGAACACCCTGCGATTTTGCAAGTTCTATTTATTTGTATGTTACTGTGGCAAATAAGTATTTGAACACCTGTATTTCAATTATTGTATTGTATTGTTGTATTTCAAGTATTGTATTGTATAAGTATTTCAACACCTGTGAAAACCAATGTTAATATTTGGTACAGTAGCCTTTGTTTGCAATTACAGAGGTCAAACATTTCCTGTTTGAGGTTGTCACCAGGTTTTCACACACTGCAGCAGGGATTTTGGTCCACTCCTCCATACAGATCTTCCCTAGATCTTTCAGGTTTGGATTTTCAGCTCCCTCCAAAGATTTTCTATTGAGTCCAGGACCTTGAAATGCTTCTTACGGAGCCCCTCCTTAGTTGCCCTGGCTGTGTGTTTGGGGTCATTGTCATGCTGGAAGACCCAGCCATGACCCATCGTCAATGCTCTTACTGAGGGAAGGTTGTTTGCCAAAATCTCGCAATACATGACCCCATTCATCCTCCCTTCAATACGGTGCAGTCGTCCTGTCCCCTTTGCAGAAGAACACCCCCAGAGTATGATGTTTCCACGCCCATGCTTCACGGTTGGGATGGTTTTCTTGGGGTTGTTCTCATCCTCTAAACATGGTAAGTGGAGTTGATTCCAAAAAGCTCTATTTTGGTCTCATCTGACCACATGACCTTCTCCCATGCCTCCTCTGGATCATCCAGATGGTCACTGGTGAACTTCAAACAGGCCTGGACATGTGCTGGCTTGAGCAGGGGGACCTTGCTGCCCTGCAGGATTTTAAACCATGACAGCATCATGAGTTACGAATGTAATCTTTGTGACTGTGGTCCCAGCTCTCTTCAGGTCATTCACAAGGTCCTCCTGTGTAGTTCTGAGCTTTCTCAGAATCATCCTTACCCAACAAAGTGAGATCTTGCATGGAATCCCAGACTGAGGGAGATTGACAGTCATCTTGTGTTTCTTCCACTTTCTAATAAATAATCATAACAGTTGTTGTCTTCTACCAAGCTGCTTGCCTGTAGTCCATCCCAGCCTTGTACAGGTCTACAGTTTTGTCCCTGCTGTCCTTAGACAGCTCTTTGGTCTTGGCTATGGTGGACAGGTTGGAGTGTGATTGATTGAGTGTGTGAGCAGGTGTCTTTTATACCGGTAACAAGTTCAAACAGGTGCAGTTAATACAGGTAAAGAGTGCAGAATAAGAGGGCTTCTTAAAGAAAAATTAACAGGTCTGTGTGAGTCAGAATTCTTGCTGGTTGATAGGTGTTCAAATACTTATTTGCAGCAGTAACATACAAATAAATTATTAAAAAATCATAATCAAATCAAATCAATTTTATTTATACAGCGCCAAATCACAACAAACAGCTGCCCCAAGGCGCTTTATATTGTAAGGCAAAGCCATACAATAATTACAGAAAAACACCAACGGTCAAAACGACCCCCTATGAGCAAGCACTTGGCAACAGTGGGAAGGAAAAACTCCCTTTTAACAGGAAGAAACCTCCAGCAGAACCAGGCTCAGGGAGGGGCAGTCTTCTGCTGGGACTGGTTGGGGCTGAGGGGAGAGAATCAGGAAAAAGACATGCTGTGGAAGAGAGCAGAGATCAATTACAATTTGTTCATGTAAATGGGGATTCTTCTTCACAGACTAAGGTTAATTATGGAGTTCCACAAGGTTCTGTGCTAGGACCAATTTTATTCACTTTATACATGCTTCCCTTAGGCAGTATTATTAGACGGTATTGCTTAAATTTTCATTGTTACGCAGATGATACCCAGCTTTATCTATCCATGAAGCCAGAGGACACACACCAATTAGCTAAACTGCAGGATTGTCTTACAGACATAAAGACATGGATGACCTCTAATTTCCTGCTTTTAAACTCAGATAAAACTGAAGTTATTGTACTTGGCCCCACAAATCTTAGAAACATGGTGTCTAACCAGATCCTTACTCTGGATGGCATTACCCTGACCTCTAGTAATACTGTGAGAAATCTTGGAGTCATTTTTGATCAGGATATGTCATTCAAAGCGCATATTAAACAAATATGTAGGACTGCTTTTTTGCATTTACGCAATATCTCTAAAATTAGAAAGGTCTTGTCTCAGAGTGATGCTGAAAAACTAATTCATGCATTTATTTCCTCTAGGCTGGACTATTGTAATTCATTATTATCAGGTTGTCTTTCTTTCTTCCTGTTAAAAGGGAGTTTTTCCTTCCCACTGTCGCCAAGTGCTTGCTCACAGGGGGTTGTTTTGACCGTTGGGGTTTTTCTGTAATTATTGTATGGCTTTGCCTTACAATATAAAGCGCCTTGGGGCAACTGTTTGTTGTGATTTGGCGCTATATAAATAAAATTGATTTGAATTGATTTGATTTCATGACTGTACGTCTGTGACCATGAGTCATCTACAGAGGAACAGACGGTTCATACTTGTATTGTTCGCTCACGGGATTCAATAAAATGCAGTGTTGCTTTTATGGTGTGTGGTTTTATTTTTAGCTCCGCCAAGGAGGTTATGTTTTTGGTCGCGTTTGTTTGTTTGTCTGTCTGTGAGCAGGATAACTCAAAAAGTTTTGAACGGATTTTGATGAAATTTTGTGGAGTGGTTGGAAATGATAAGAGGAACAAGTGATTAAATTTTAGTGGTGATCCGGTTCACGATCCGGATCCCGATGCTAACGCGTTAGCATGTCTATGGCATTTTCATTGTTAAAAGTTAGCATTAAGCAGTTGCAGCTGTCGTCACGTTCGGGTGCATTTGTTTTCAAATTGTAATATTTCTTAAATTTATTTTTGTTGGCCAAGTGGTTAATGCGCTTGGTTTCAGTTCAGAAGGTTCCAGGTTCAAATCCCACCCCTGCCACATTTCTCCATGTAATGAGTTGCGTCAGGAAGGGTATCCGGTGTAAAACCTGTGCCAATTCAACATGCAGATCCACCTTGGATTTGCTGTGGCGACCCCGAGTGCAAAACAAGGGAGCAGCTGAAGGGACTTACTATTTTTGTTGAAGTTTTGTGGAGTGGTTGGAAATGACAAGAGGAACTAGTGATTAAATTTTAGTGGTGATCCGGATCACGATCCGGATCCCGATGCTAATGCGTTAGCATGTCTATGGCATTTTCAATGTTCAAAGTTAGCATTAAGCAGTTGCAGCTGTCATCACGTTCGGGTGCATTTGTTTTCAAATTGGAATATTTCTTAAATTTAGTTTTGTTTATATATTAATAATCTAATGATTATTATATACAATTTGAGAGAAAGAGACAAAAAGAAATAGATCACTGTGCCAAGGAGGGAATCTCTTTAGGGTCAGTGACCCTATGGCCTTGTTTAGAGAAGTGTTTCATAAATGTTAAAAAATTCATATATTTGCAGTTTAGTTGAATAATAAATTGAATTTTGTCTCATTTGTTTTTGTCTATAAGCACATGCAATATCAATATCAGTGCTCAGATGACAGTAGCTTCTGGGAAAGGTGCAAGTTGCAATAAACTGTGATGCCAAGCGCTAAGGATACATGCTATCCAGTCACAGCAGATGAAACTTTTTTTACTACTGAGCAAACATCACTGTTAGACTTTTTTAGGTTCAATGATTCCACGGCGTGTAGATGTTATGGCGTCAGTGACCCCATGGCCTTGGCGGAGGTTTGCACTCTCTGAGTGCTTCTAGTATTAAATACATTTATCTCCTTGTTGATGTACAGCATTTTTCCGCAACTTTTATAGGACAGCGATGATTGCGTGGTGGTAAAGTTTCTGGCTGGCAATCAGAGCTTTTGTAAATTGAAGGTTCGAATCCTGTGGGTGTCGTGTATTTTTTTATTTCACAGCAGCTGCGCGATGTTGTTCCACACGCTGCTCGCACTGTGTTCCCGCTGTGATGGTTTTGCGCAGGAGCACGCCGGCCTGACCATTTGTCCCTCCCGACGTCGGCTCGATGTTTTCGTGGTTCACTCATATAAGCTGTTATGCCGTGATTCGCCCTGATTTGTATTTATTTGTACTATGTGTGAAGGGCCCTTAACAAACACAATATTTTTTCTCAACCCTATGAAACTTAAAAAAGGAATTCCTATTGATTGTGATCACTGTATTGTTCCACAGAGATGAACAATGTGGCAAAATCTTGTGGGTGAAAATCATTCTCCAAAAAAAAAAAAAAGGAGAATTTGGTGATGGAAAAAAAGACAGTTTCAACAGAATTTTGTTAATCTCAAAATCACATTTTAAAAGAAAACCTAAACCTCCTATTTTTTTTTTAACAAGGATCACGGAATGTGAAACCACATCCAATTTGGTTGGGACAAAAATTACTTTAGCCAACTGATTTTAAAAGTGCCAGCTACTGAATAAATCAATAGCATTGACACCACCACTGTCACAGTCTTGGACAAGCTGTGACCTTTTAAATGTAATGAGTTTTATTTTTCCATGTGAACTGGAAAATCACAGAATTAGCTTTATTTATATTGTTAGGAGAAATACAGCTAAACAAGCTTGGGGATACCCTCAGCTTTCAATAAGAAAAATCCTATCAAAACAAAGATTTTTCATATCTGTTATAAGGTTGGATATGTTAATATCTTCTCTTCGAAGAAGGCTATTTGTTAATATTATTCCTAAATACTTCTGATGCAACTCTAATAGAAGCAATGGTAGAATCGGAACCTGAATGAATGGGGAGTAATTTACATTTATTTATGTTCAGGGACAAGCCTGAGGCCTTATAAAAATCTGAAACTGTCATGAGAACATTTATTAACCATTGATTGTCTTTCAAGAAAATGGCAGTGTCATTTGCAAATTGGCTTATTTTAAATTCTTTGACACCTTGTATTTTGGAAACATATTTTACAAGAATAGTTCCAAGTCGAGTAGAGCGAGATGCGCATCCCTGCCTGATACTTCTAAGACCCTTAAATCTTGGGGTTAATCTAAGGTTCAGGGAGACATAGCTGATTATATCCGTATAGAGTATCTTAATTGTACTACCAAATTTGTCTCCAAAACCCAAAAAAGTGTAATGCTTTCAACAGGAAGGAGTATTCAATACAGTCAAAGGCCTTGTAATAATCGAGAAATAATACATAGCTTTCTGTACTAATAAAGTCTTTATAATCTAACATATCAAGAGTCTGATGTGGTTATGTATATTTCTGCCCTTTACAAAAGTGGACTGACATTCATCAGCTAGCTCAGATAAACCCCTATCTATCGGTTAGAACACACATGTGCTAATAATTTATCATCACTACATAACAAGGTTATTGGCCTCCAATTATCCATCAGACGTTTATCCTTATTAGGCTTTGGGATTTGGGTGATGAGTCCCAGTTTCATAGTTGGTGACAGGAGCCCATTTGATATACAATCTTAAAAGCATTGTACAACAACTCTTTAATATCTTTCCAAAAAAAAAGAGGTAAAATTAAACAGTTAAAGCATCAAGATGTGGTGCCTTTCCTTCAGACATTCACAAAACTGCATTATTTAATTCTTCAATTCTCAGTTCATCCACTAAAACAAACTTGAAGTCTACATCCATTGCGCTCTTTTATTCATCAATCTTACTAAAAAAAAGTAGCACAATTCTGCTCAGAAAATTTGGATTTGAACAAGTTACTGTACAAATCCCTTTTTTCTTTTTCAACTTGATTTTTATCATCAATTCATTGATAGATAACTTCTGAATTTGCTTTTTTGCTTGTCTGTGTTTTTCCAAAGTATGAAGAATGTTTTTCCATCTTCCTCAAGCCATCGAACATATAAAACATATAAAAGTCCCTTTTGCTTGTCCAAATACAAGTGATCTAAGTCAGATTGGAGATTGTTAAGCTTCTTCCCACCGCAGGAAGTTTATAGACGTATTGTGGTGAATTTGCTGTTATTAGACTCCAGCCTAGCCCAACAACCGGCCCTGAATTGGACCAGATACTGGCCTCTCTCTCCTAAGCTGTGAGTGGTTGGCAGCTGAGACGCTGAGCGCTGCTCTACTTTTTTTTTAACAAACTTTTTTGAAATTTATAAGACAAGCAAGGGAAAACACCAAAACAGCAGCCACCTGAAAACAAAGACAACAATGGCAGAATGGAACAAGCATACAAAATGAGATTTAAAAAAGAAAAAACAAAGACGCATTCAAATCCTTAGATAAGCGCACACTCAAGCCGATGCAAGATACATTAGAACAGCTTGGGACTCCGGCGAGGGCGGTCGCATCTCCTCCTCTCTCCTCTATCTCTGCTCCAACCTTCAAGTCCCCTACTTCACCAGACTGTGAATTCTTCAAACTATATTGGATTAACCATGGAATTGATCAGCTGGTCTCTGAATGCTATTGACACCATTTTTTTTCTACAAGAAGATCAGGGCTGGCCGGGGGAACCTGCGTGCCAAGATGAAACCTACCCAGCGGGCTATGTTCTTGACTCCTGGGAGACTTGGCGTGTCGCATGCTTTGCACCATTCTCTGTGGAGGACGTCAAGGATTTATTTATATTTGGTTTCATTGTAGGAGGGCTGGTACTGCATTAACCCTTGAACTCAGATGCAAAATGGATAACATCTCGGAGCAAATGCACACCTTGCAAAGGAAGCTGTCGGAGACCAGGGAATATTCATAATCGGATCTGGTTGTTCATGTGAAGCTGTAAAGGTGTTTTTCACTGCTCAGCCATAAACATGGCAGGCTTATCAGCCTCTGAAGGACAAAATGCCCCGTTGTTTACCTCCAGAAGAATTTCTACGGCCTTGGTGAACATTCGGCTGCCTCCTTATCTTCTCTAACTCCAGTACACACGGACAGAAACTGACTCACACATTGACAGAGCCCGAAAGCATGCTCCACCCCTCCACCCCCCTCCTGTCCCTATCACACACCCCATCCTGGGCCCCCGCTCACGCCACTCCTTTCCCCCTCTGGGGGCTGTGCAGTTTTAGCTGCTGTAGCTCCCCATTACCCCCCAAGCTGGCGGCAGCGTGACTACATGTTGCTGCGCCCCCCCCACACTCACATCACCTCAATTTGGAAAACGGACTGTTTCAAGTTTAGTGCACACAAACAATGTCAAATGTATATGTGTTGTCTTAATTCTGATGTGTGCCATTATTACAGTAAACAAGTAATAATTGTGGATTAATTGCTATATCTTGTCTGTGGCAATTTGAGTGTGGACGTAATCTTGTTGTTGTTGCACTTGTAATGACAATGACAATAAATCTCATCCATCCATGTTGATATAGAGTTATACTCGTACATATGTTTAGCCTTTTGATTTAATGTATCTACACATTTCAAAGATTTAAAGTAATGGGTAAAATCACAGATGAAGGCAGAGAAAGAAGGGCTGCAGCTTGTTGTGTGGGCCGCCAGAAGAGGAGGTACTGCTGGCTCACCACCAGAGGGCGCCCTGCCTGAAGTGCGGGCTTCAGGCACGAGAGGGCGCTGCCGCCTACAGGAACAGCCGAGGTGACAGCTGTCACTCATCAACTATGACAGCTGTCACCGATCATCTGCATCTCACCCGGGATAAAAGCAGGATGACACCTCCACCACATCGCCGAGATATCGACTTCTGTGAGAGGTAATATTCTCTGCCAGCATTCAGTGATTTCAAGAGCTATTGTGTTGCAGCTGTCAACCAGAGGACCGGCGTGGGTCGCGACTGTTTCGTCCTTCGTCTCGTCAGATAAGTGGTTAAACAGACGCTGCACGAGTGTGTTAAAGGTGGAGGTGGAATTCCCACCATTATTGTTACGGGGTGTACACACACCCACACTTGACTGTCTTTGTTCTCCGTCAGCAGTACCAGATCCGACACGCTGAGACAGTGGCCACCTGGGGACTTCGGGACTTGGCGGCTCCAGTATCCTTCGGGTTCGGTGGCGGTGGAAATCGTGTGGTTCCGGTTCATCTCCAGACGGGCATCTCCTATCGTTGAGCCTGCCCACACGACACCTTCATTAATTGACTTGTATTCCTTCTGTAATCTGCTGTGTGTGGTTGTGACATTCACAACAGTAAAGTGTTCTAATTTAACTCCCTCTATTGTCCGTTCATTTACGCCCCCTGTTGTGGGTCCGTGTCACTACACTTTCCCAACAGGATATCTCGGCCAGCATCATGGACTCCGAGGGGCATCACCCAGCTGTTGAACGACCAATGGGAGAGCAGGGAGTGCAGGCGTCTGCAGGAGGCGTGATTGGTGAGCTGCAGCACATTCTCACCGCCTTTATGGCTCAGTTGGATCAAATGACCGAGCAAAACATCCTCCTGAACCGCAGGGTGGAGGCTCTCTCCGCGCAGGTGGCGGCGAGCGCTCAGGGCGCTGCTGCAGCTCCTCCTCCTGCCGACCCTGTGCAGGATATGAATGTTCCAGTGGTGGTTCAACAACCCCTCCCACCATCCCCTGAAGCATACATAAGCCCCCCTGAGCCGTACGGAGGTTGTGTGGAGACGTGCGCGGACTTTCTCATGCAGTGTTCGCTCGTCTTCGCACAAAGTCCCGTCATGTACTCGTCAGATGCTAGTAAAGTAGCTTATGTGATTAATCTGCTTCGGGGAGAGGCACGCGCTTGGGCTACGGCGCTTTGGGAGCAAAATTCACGGCTCCTTCACACGTGCACTGGGTTTGTGAGGGAGTTCAAGACTGTGTTTGATCACCCTAACAGGGGAGAGACCGCTTCGACTGTGTTGCTGTCAATGAGACAGGGACGCCGGAGCGCAGCCGCTTATGCAGTCGACTTCCGCATCGCGGCTGCGAGGTCCGGCTGTAATAACGCTGCGCTCCGCGCCGCCTTCGTAAATGGACTGTCATCGGTCCTGAAGGAGCACCTGGTGGCCAAGGATGAACCGCGGGAATTAGATGGGCTTATCGATCTTGTTATACGGTTAGACAATCGGTTGGAAGAACGCCGTCGGGAACGAGACGAAGGGCGTGGCCGGGCACGCGCCGTCCCTCTTCCTTCCGGGTCCGAAAAAGGTCCGCCCTTCTCACGCTCCCTGGCCTCTACATCCCGTGTGGCGACAGCTCCCCGAAGCTATGGACACGAGCAGGGCCACATTCAGACCACCGAATAGACAGAGGAGGCTTCCCCGTGGGGCGTGTTTTGTTTGCGGCTCAATTGAGCACCAATTGAGTAATTGCCCCGAACGGTTAAACACCAATGCCCGCCCCTAGAAACTGGGCTTAGGGTGGGCCAAGAAATTCACGTGGGACACACACACATTTCCACACGGCTCCCAGTTACAATCCTTAGCGGGGATTTAACCCTTCAGGCCCCAGCACTGGTAGACACAGGGTCAGAAGGGAATCTGCTAGACAGCAGATGGGCCAGGGAGGTAGGGCTCCCTCTTGTGGCGCTTCCTTCACCATTGCAGGTGCGAGCACTAGATGGCACCCTAATCCCTTTAATCACACACAGGACACTACCAGTAACTCTGGTAGTGTCAGGGAATCATCGGGAGGAGATTGAGTTTTTTGTGACTCCCTCTACCTCCCGTGTGATTCTGGGGTTCCCCTGGATGCTAAAACACAATCCCCGGATTGATTGGCCATCCGGGGTGGTACAGTGGAGCGAGACCTGTCATCGGGTGTGTTTGGGATCCTCGGTTCCTCCCGGTTCCCAGGCTAAGGAGCAGGTCAAAGTTCCCCCCAATCTGTCGGCGGTGCCGGTTGAGTACCACGATCTTGCTGACGTTTTTAGCAAGGATCGGGCACTCACCCTTCCCCCGCACCATCCGTACGATTGTGCCATCGATTTGATGCCAGGCGTGGAGTTCCCGTCCAGCAGGCTGTACAACCTCTCCCGACCTGAGCGCGAATCAATGGAGACCTACATCCGGGACTCCTTAGCTGCCGGGCTGATCCATAACTCCACCTCCCCGATGGGAGCAGGTTTCTTTTTTGTGGGCAAAAAAGATGGCGGTCTTCGTCCATGCATTGATTACCGGGGGCTGAACGAGATCACGGTTCGCAACCGATACCCGTTGCCTTTGTTGGATTCGGTGTTCACCCCCCTGCATGGAGCCAAAATCTTCACAAAGCTGGATCTTAGGAACGCATACCACCTAGTTTGGGTCCGGAAGGGAGACGAATGGAAGACGGCATTCAACACCCCGTTAGGTCATTTTGAGTACCTGGTCATGCCGTTCGGCCTCACAAACGCCCCCGCGATGTTCCAAGCTATGGTTAATGACGTCTTGCGGGACTTCTTGCACCGATTCGTCTTCGTATATCTGGACGATATACTCATTTTTTCTCTGGATCCTGAGACCCATGTACGGCATGTACGTCAGGTCCTGCAGCGGTTGTTGGAGAACCGGCTGTTTGTGAAGGGCGAGAAGTGTGAGTTTCACCGCACCTCTTTGTCCTTCCTGGGGTTTATCATCTCCTCCAACTCCGTCGCCCCGGATCCGGCCAAGGTCGCAGCGGTGAGAGACTGGCCCCAACCTACGAGCCGTAGGAAGCTGCAACAGTTCCTCGGCTTCGCAAATTTTTACAGGAGGTTCATTAAGGGGTATAGTCAGGTAGTTAGCCCCCTGACAGCCCTGACCTCACCAAAAGTTCCCTTCACCTGGTCAGATCGGTGCAATGCCGCGTTCAGGGAGTTGAAACAGCGCTTCTCGACTGCACCCGTCTTGGTGCAGCCCGATCCTAGTCGCCAGTTTGTGGTTGAAGTGGACGCCTCTGACTCAGGGATAGGAGCCGTGCCATCCCAGAGCAGAGAGACCGATAAGGTTCTTCACCCGTGTGCCTATTTCTCCCGCAGGTTGACCCAAGCAGAGCGGAACTATGACGTGGGCAATCGAGAGCTCCTTGCGGTGAAAGAGGCTCTTGAGGAGTGGAGGCACCTGCTGGAGGGAGCGTCAGTGCCTTTCACGGTTTTTACTGACCACCGGAACCTGGAGTATATCAGGACCGCCAAGCGACTGAACCCCAGGCAAGCCTGCTGGTCACTGTTTTTCGACTTCCGGATCACCTACCGCCCCGGGACCAAAAACCAGAGGTCGGATGCCCTGTCCCGGGTGCACGAACATGAAGTCAAGACCGAGCTGTCGGATCCACCGGAACCCATCTTACCGGAGTCCACTATCATGGCTACCCTTACCTGGGACGTGGAGAAGACCGTCCGGGAGGCCCTGGCACGGAGCCCGGATCCCGGAACAAGACCGAGAAACAGACTATACATCCCACCAGAGGCCAGAGCTGCCGTCCTGGACTTCTGTCACGGGTCCAAGCTCTCCTGCCACCCAGGGGTGCGTAGGACCGTGGCAGTGGTCCGGCAGCGCTTCTGGTGGGCGTCTCTGGAGGCTGACGTCCGGGCTTATATCCAGGCCTGCACCACCTGCGCCAGGGGCAAGGCGGACCACCAGAAGGCACAGGGACTCCTGCAGCCACTTACTGTGCCTCATCGCCCCTGGTCCCACATCGGTCTGGATTTCGTCACGGGCCTCCTGTCGTCCCGGGGGCACACCACCATCCTCACGATAGTGGACCGGTTCTCCAAGGCGGCCCACTTCGTGGCCCTCCCGAAGCTCCCATCGGCCCAGGAGACGGCGGATCTCCTGGTCCTCCATGTCGTCCGGCTGCATGGGATACCAACAGACATCGTTTTGGATCGCGGTCCCCAGTTCTCCTCGCAGGTGTGGAGGAGTTTCTGCCGGGAACTGGGGGCCACCGTGAGCCTCTCGTCTGGGTATCACCCTCAGACTAACGGACAGGCTGAACGGGCCAATCAAGAGTTGGAGCAGGCCCTGCGTTGTACAACATGTGCACACCCGACGGCTTGGAGTGAACACCTGGCCTGGATCGAGTACGCGCATAACAGCCAAGTGTCCTCTGCCACCGGCCTCTCCCCGTTTGAGGTGTGTCTGGGGTACCAACCCCCTTTGTTTCCTGTGGTGGAGGGAGAGGTCGGAGTGCCCTCGGTCCAGGCCCACCTGCGGAGATGCTGTCGGGTGTGGCGCACCGCCCGTTCGGCCTTGTTGATGGCCCGGACGAGGGCAAAAGCCCATGCAGACCGTCGACGGTCCCCGGCCCCCGCATACCAGCCCGGGCAGGAGGTATGGCTATCTACCAAGGACATACCTCTCCAAGTGGCTTCCCCAAAGTTGAAAGACCGCTACATAGGGCCGTTCCGCATCCTCAAGGTCCTCAGTCCCACCGCAGTGAGGCTCCAACTCCCGGCCTCACTGTGGATCCATCCAGTTTTTCACGTCTCCAGGTTGAAACCACATCACACCTCACCCCTCTGTGCACCCGGTCCGGCGCCGCCTCCTGCCCGTATCATCGACGGGGAGCCGGCTTGGACAGTACGCCGGCTCTTGGATGTCCGTCGAATGGGCCGGGGCTTTCAATATTTGGTGGACTGGGAAGGGTGTGGACCCGAAGAACGCTCCTGGGTGAAGAGGAGCTTCATCCTGGACCCGGCCCTCCTGGTCGATTTTTACCGACGCCACTCGGACAAGCCTGGTTGAGGGGGGGGTCCTGTTGTGTGGGCCGCCAGAAGAGGAGGTACTGCTTGCCCACCACCAGAGGGCGCCCTGCCTGAAGTGCGGGCTTCAGGCACGAGAGGGCGCTGCCGCCTACAGGAACAGCCGAGGTGACAGCTGTCACTCATCAACTATGACAGCTGTCACTGATCATCTGCATCTCACCCGGGATAAAAGCAGGATGACACCTCCACCACATCGCCGAGATATCGACTTCTGTGAGAGGTAATATTCTCTGCCAGCATTCAGTGATTTCAAGAGCTATTGTGTTGCAGCTGTCAACCAGAGGACCGGCGTGGGTCGCGACTGTTTCGTCCTTCATCTCGTCAGATAAGTGGTTAAACAGACGCTGCACGAGTGTGTGTTAAAGGTGGAGGTGGAATTCCCACCATTATTGTTACGGGGTGTACACACACCCACACTTGACTGTCTTTGTTCTCCGCCAGCAGTACCAGATCCGACACGCTGAGACGGTGGCCACCTGGGGACTTCGGGACTTGGCGGCTCCAGTATCCTTCGGGTTCGGTGGCGGTGGAAATCGTGTGGTTCCAGTTCATCTCCAGACGGGCGTCTCCTATCGTCGAGCCTGCCCACACGACACCTTCATTAATTGACTTGTATTCCTTCTGTAATCTGCTGTGTGTGGTTGTGACATTCACAACAGTAAAGTGTTCTAATTTAACTCCCTCTGTTGTCCGTTCATTTACGCCCCCTGTTGTGGGTCCGTGTCACTACACTTTCCCAACACAGCTCTTCCATTTATGAGTATGGATATGATATTTACCCAGAATAACAACAATGCTGACCAAGTCTGAAATATCTGCATTTAAATTGCCATAAAATAAATTCTGCTGTTACAGGTGAACGAGGGAATGCAGTCGATTTTCAAGGACAGCCAACCGTGGACATCAGACCAGAACACTTTAGTTTGAGGACAGTGAAAGAATAAATGATCAATAGTTTCTATTGCTAAAGAACAGAATGAACAGAGTTCCACCTCAAAGTTAAACCTGTGGTGAAAAAAATGATTAACAGGGTAAACTGCAGAGGTAGTCTTAAAGTGGGTTTCTTTTACTTTAGGGGCTACGGGGCAAGAAAGGTAAAATGAAAAAGACTTTCAATGAGATCGCCTCTATATTATTTTGACAGAGCAAGAGTTAAACCCACCTATGTGCTTCTGCTTAAAAACAAACTGATATTTCTGTTGTTGCATCTTCTGTCTAATAAACTGAAATGACCAACCCTCAAGGATGGCAAGGAAGGTGAACACACAGAGTAAAGCAGAATATTCTGAATCATACCAAGTAGAGAAACTGGGATTGCTTTAGCTAATTTTTCATATTTTGTTTTTGTGCTAGTTAAATCTAATTTTATGGTCAGTTCATCAAAAGACAATAAATTGTCCTCAGTATTCAGTAAGTCCAGTACAAAAGTTATACCTTTTTCATACTAGTTGGCTTTGAAGATTGATTTTCTATTTGTGGTGATAAATCTGTTGTTCCATAATATAGTATTGTGAGGGGAGACGTTATGGGTAAACATCATCTTTCTATTTTGCAGAGCTTGTTTATGGAAGTCAGACATTTTTATGGGAATTTTTGGGACTTCACATGAACTAAATACCCCCAACTTGTTAACAAGTTTATTGGGGATATGGTTCCATATAGAATGAGGATGGGTCATACAGTCCTTTAGCCATTTCAATCTAAATGCTGCTATAATTGATTCAAATTCTAATACTTTTAACCGCCCATTTTCATAATGTTTAACTAGCTGAAACTTTCAAATATAGTGTGTTTTATTCTTTCAGATAAACTTAAACAATAATAAGTTAAAGGACCTTATCATTTTAGAGGATGTGTACAGAGAGAGTGATGACATGGATAAATAAGCCTCGATAAGCCTTCTGTTTTAGTTAAGAGAATACGGCCAAATAGTGATGAATCGCTTGTTAACCATGGATCAAGTATTTTCTCTACATCTTTCATTCTGAGAGTAATATTTATGTTATGTGTCGGACGCAGCTCGGAGAACCGACCAGCGTTTGAAGGACCCAGTATGAAATAAGCAGAGCACGGTACAAAGGCTAACTGAATTTAATACATAACAGTGACCATAATAATAATAAAAAGTGCGGTCTGGCGTGGTGCGCTCCCAGCAGCGCTAATGGTCCGGAGCCAGAAGCTGTTTCGGACCCAAGGACCCCGCCGACACCCCCCAGGTGGCCGCAACAACCGAGTCTGTGAAAGAAGGAACCATTATGTGAGTCCACACTCTACACACAGAACACTTAAAGGTGTACAAACAGCAAACACTTCCTGGCTTGATTACTGATCAGCTTCCAACCTGCAGGCATGGAACATCCAGTTCACAAAACTCCACCGCAGTGGAAGCTGATACATGACTAACGTACAGCTCAATATAATAAGGTGTGAGGGACACCACATTTACTGACTGTATAACTGTTAGTCACAAAATCCAACGTACCTCAGGAAGTGTGCTGACGAGCGTGAGACCTCACCCTCTCCTCTTTCACAGACCGTGCATCAAACCTGGACATTCTCAGCGTCCGCTGCTGATGAGATGGCTCCCAAGACGACGATCTCACCCGTCTGGTCACAAGGTCGAGTCTCTGGCAAATACACACTGTGCACTTCAGTCTTAAATGCCAACATACTCCAATCCCTCCAGATGCACCTCAGCTGTGAGTCCTGACGAGTCGCAGGTGATCAGGGTGAAGTCCTCCTAACAGCCTCAGCAACACAGCCACTCAGTCCCAAATGCACGCCACCTGGGAGG
The DNA here is from genome assembly GCF_902500255.1 of Thalassophryne amazonica. Lineage (NCBI taxonomy): Eukaryota > Metazoa > Chordata > Actinopteri > Batrachoidiformes > Batrachoididae > Thalassophryne > Thalassophryne amazonica. Next base: position 4,307,071 of record NC_047110.1, read on the forward strand.
AAACACAAAAGGCAAACAAACCGGCAGCCAGGCCCCCCCAGCCATACAACAATTTAACTCAGTTCTTATAAGCATGTCTCTTGTTATTACAAGTGCAAGATATTTTATTTCATCTTTAACAGGGATGTTAGCTATCATATTTACATTATTATTATTATGAATAACAAAAAGTTCACATTTTTTGAGGTTCACTGTTAAGCCCAAAGCTTTTGAAAAAAGACTGATATGGTCAATAGCTTTTGGAATCTGTCTGGGTTATTTTTCACATATATTGCCAATAACTCTGTCACTAAAATAAATACCAAAGGACAAACTGGACATCCTTGATGAATACCTTGGTTAATTGGGAACCATCCTGAAGAGCTAGTACTAATAGATACTACATATGTTTTTGTAAAGCATTTGTATAATATTACAAAATTTTTGTCCAAACCCAAACATTTCTAAAGTTTTAAACAGAAAAGGATGTGCTAGGGTGTTAAAAGCTTTAAAGAAATCTAAAAATAAAATAAAACTATCCTGGGAAATCCAAGTAATCATAGTCAAGCATATCTACGATCAAGCATGTATGGTTGTGGATATGTCTGCCTTTGATAAATGCTGATTGAGTCTCATCAGTTATTTTTCCTAGACCTGTTTCAGCCTATTGGCATGAACATGAATAAAGATAAAAGTTTCTAATCGACACAGAAGTGTGACAGGTCTCCAGCTGTCTATAAATAGTCTATCTTTGGTTTTGGTAAGAGTGATTATACCTTGTTTCATAGTTACTGACAGGCTTTTTATGTCTATGCATTCCTTAAAGACATTATGAATCATAACTCTAATATCTGGCCAAAAATGTTCATAAAGCTCAGCTGTGAGACCATCCTGGCCAGGTGACTTTCCATTTGGCATTTCTGAAATGGCGGAGTCAAGTTCTTGTAAATTGAGATCCGCTTCTGTTGTTGTTATAAATTCTTGATCTATTTTAGGGATCCAATCTTTGATGGATTCTAGAAAAACCTCTGCATCCTGCTGAGAATATCTGAAGCTTTATAGAGTAATATAGAATGAATATATGTAATTATCGATTTCACTCTGATCTACATTCTGATATTCATTGACACAGCATTGGCTTATTGTTTTGTTGTTTTTGACTTGCCTATTCTTTTCTAAGTTGAAGAAATAGGTGGAGTTTTTCTCATCATCTTCAATCCACCTCGCTCATGAGGGAATGAATGCCCCATTCGCTTTTTCAGTGTACAGGTCATCCAGCTTTGATTGCAGTTTTCGAAGTTGAAGATTATTTTCATCATTTAAATTAGTTTGGTTACATAGGCAATTTATTTCAGTGATAATCTCAAGCTGTTTCTTCCTTCTTAAAAAAGCTAATTTCTTGCCCTCATGAATGCTAATTTCCTTAACATTGTGTTTAAACCATTCCCATTTATTTAAAGGGGATGAGTTGCTATATTGTCTAATATCTTTTACTAGGGCAAGAATTCGATTACAAAAAACTATTATTTAATAGAGAGCTATTAAATTTCCAGTTAAAAGTTTGAGATTGAGGTAAATTGTTAAAGGATGAAATGCTTAGAGTGATAGCACAGTGATCTGTAAGGGGAGAATGGCCAATAGTGCAATTAGATGCAAAGTCCACTAAGTTGTTTGATATTTTAGCCAGAAGTCTAGTCAAATCAAATCAAATCAATTTTATTTATATAGCGCCAAATCACAACAAACAGTTGCCCCAAGGCGCTTTATATTGCAAGGCAAAGCCATACAATAATTACAGAAAAACCCCAACAGTCAAAACGAACCCCTCTGAGCAAGCACTTGGCTACAGTGGGAAGGAAAAACTCCCTTTTAACAGGAAGAAACCTCCAGCAGAACCAGGCTCAGGGAGGGGCAGTCTTCTGCTGAGACTGGTTGGGGCTGAGGGAGAGAACCAGGAAAAAGACATGCTGTGGAGGGGAGCAGAGATCGATCACTAATGATTAAATGCAGAGTGGTGCATACAGAGCAAAAAGAGAAAGAAACAGTGCATCATGGGAACCCCCCAGCAGTCTACGTCTATAGCAGCATAACTAAGGGATGGTTCAGGGTCACCTGATCCAGCCCTAACTATAAGCTTTAGCAAAAAGGAAAGTTTTAAGCCTAATCTTAAAAGTAGAGAGGGTGTCCTTCCAGTGCTATTGCTCCAAGTATATTGTTTCTCACCTGGGTTGTTTTACGCCATATGTCAACAAGATCTAGAGATTGGGAAAGATCAGTTATTAGCAGATTATATGAATGGGTGATAAAACAAGTGGGAGTTCTGTCTAACCATTCATCAGGGACCACATTAAAGTCACCTCCCACAATGATTTTATCTGTTAAGTATATATTTCTCCATTCATCAATCATTTTAATTAAGTCTTGTATTAGTTTTTTTATTTTTTGTCCTACTATTGTACCCATACATATGTGCCATACTGTATTTATGATCATTTGAATCGATAATAATCCAATGCCCCTCTATGTCATATTTTTGTGAGATAACCTTGCCTTCCATTTGGAGTGTGAATTGGTGTGCGAGAAGTGTTGCCACTACCTCACTGGGAGTTCCAGAACTTAACATCATTTTCAGTACAGTGTGTCTCTTGTAGAAAAAAAAAAAATTAACTCTTGGCTGTTCCTTGCAAAAAAGAAAAATTGCTTTGCTTTGTATTATTTCTTAAACCTCTAACATTTAAATATAAAGAAATTACCATTCAGAATACCTTAGGAGCATGTAAAAACTCATGCAGGATTTATGTAAATAAGAAACCTTTAGAAAATTGCACTGGTGGTAGTCAAACATCTAAAGTAATTAAATGAACAAAGCTTAATGCAAACATGCTGCTTGGTGAACAGTTTTATAGCTTTAACAAGCAGAGCCGTTCGTAAACATCCTCCTAAACGCGAAGGATTTGAAGCTTCTGTATAAATTTTACAGAATTAACACCCGGCAGTCACTGGGCACCTCAGCTGTGTCACATTTTATTTATTTATTGGAGACACTTTGCTTTACAGATATTCAGGCCTCGCAACGGGGAACCATTAATATGTAACGTTTATTTAATAAAATAACACTATGTAACATAATTTTTGTTCCTGGCTTCTAAGTGTTATATTTCAACTGCTTATGTCTAAAGTCTATGGTCTATGGTTCATTAAAGGCTACAGTCAGGTAGTTAGCCCCCTGACTGCCCTGGCCTCCACCAAGGTCCCCTTCACCTGGTCGGATCGGAGCGAAGCCGCGTTCAAGGAGTTGAAATGCCGGTTCTCGACTGCACCAGTTCTGGTGCAGCCTGATCCTGATCGCCAGTACATAGTGGAAGTGGACGCCTCTGACTCAGGGATAGGAGCCGTGCCGTCCCAGAACGTGGAGGCTGATAAGGTTCTCCATCCTTGTGCCTATTTTTCCCGTAGGTTTACCCCAGCTGAACGGAACTATGACGTCGGCAATCGGGAGCTCCTCGCGGTGAAGGAGGCTCTTGAAGAGTGGAGACACCTGTTGGAGGGGGCGTCGTTGCCTTTCACGGTTTTCACGGACCATCGGAACCTGGAGTACATCCGGACCGCCAAGCGACTGAACCCCAGGCAAGCCCGCTGGTCTCTGTTCTTCGGGCGCTTTGACTTCCGGATCACGTACCGCCCCGGGACCAAAAACCAAAAATCGGATGCATTGTCCCGGGTGCACAAAGAAGAAGCCAAAGCGGGGCTGTCGAACCCCACCGAGACCATCATCCCCGAGTCCACTGTCGTGGCCTCCCTCACCTGGGACGTGGAGAAGACCATCCGGGAGGCCCTGGCAAGGAGCCCGGACCCGGGGACCAGCCCCAAGAACAGACTGTACGTCCCACCAGAGGCCAGAGCTGCCGTACTGGACTTCTGTCACGGATCCAAGCTCTCCTGTCATCCCGGAGTGCGTAGGACCGTGGCAGTGGTCCAGCAGCGCTTCTGGTGGGCGTCCCTGGAAACCGACATTCGGGACTACGTCCAGGCCTGTACCATCTCCGCCAGGGGCAAGGCAGACCATCGGAGGACCTCGGGACTCCTCCAACCCCTGCCGGTGCCTCACCGCCCCTGGTCTCACATCGGCCTGGACTTCATCACGGGCCTCCGCCGTCCCAGGGCAACACCATCATTCTCACGATAGTGGACCGGTTCTCCAAGGCGGCCCACTTCGTGGCCCTCCCAAAGCTCCCGACAGCCCAGGAGACGGCAGACCTCCTGGTCCACCACGTCATGCGGCTGCATGGGATACCATCGGACATTGTATCAGATCGTGGTCCCCAGTTCTCTTCGCAGGTTTGGAGGAGTTTCTGTAAGGAGCTGGGGGCCACCGTGAGTCTCTCGTCCGGGTACCACCCCCAGACAAACGGCCAGGCAGAGCGGACTAACCAGGAGTTGGAACAGGCCCTTCGCTGCGTCACCTCCGCGAACCCGGCGGCCTGGAGTCACCATCTGGCCTGGATCGAGTATGCCCATAACAGCCAAGTCTCGTCTGCTACCGGCCTCTCCCCTTTTGAGGCATGTTTGGGGTACCAGCCCCCATTGTTCCCACTGGTGGAGGGAGAGGTCGGTGTGCCCTCGGTCCAGGCCCACCTCAGGAGGTGCCGCCGGGTGTGGCGGACCGCCTGCTCTGCCCTGTTGAAGGCCCGGACGAGGGCCAAGACCCATGCGGACCGCCGGCGTTCCCCGGCCCCCACATACCAGCCCGGGCAGGAGGTGTGGCTTTCGACAAAGGACATCCCTCTCTGTGTGGACTCCCCTAAGTTGAAAGACAGATACATTGGACCATTTAAAATCCTCAAAATCATCATCCCGGCCGCAGTGAAGCTCCAACTCCCAGCTTCACTGCGGATCCACCCTGTATTCCATGTGTCCCGCATCAAGCCACACCACACCTCGCCCCTCTGTGCACCCGGACCTACGCCGCCTCCTGCCCGGCTCATCGACGGGGAGCCTGCTTGGACAGTCCGCAGGCTCCTGGACGTCCGTCGTAAGGGCCGGGGGTTCCAATATCTGGTGGACTGGGAGGGGTATGGACCTGAAGAACTCTCCTGGGTGAAGAGGAGCTTCTTCCTGGACCCGGCCCTCCTGGCCGATTTCTACAAAAGACACCCGGACAAGCCAGGTCGGGCGCCAGGAGGCGCCCGTTAAGGGGGGGGGGGGGTCCTGTTGTGTGGGCCGCTGAAGAGGAGGTACTGCTGGCCCACCACCACCAGAGGGCGCCCTGCTTGGAGTGTGGGCTCCAAGCACGAGAGGGCGCCAGACCCAGAAGAAGTGACAGCTGTCACTCATCGCACCAGCTGTCACTCATCTACACCACTATATAAGCCGGACTGCAACTCCACCTCCCCGCCGAGAAATCAACTACCGAAGAGGTAACTACTCTGCTGATTCATATCGTTGAGTGATAATCTGAACTTCTTTTGCAGCCTTTATCCTGTGGTGTTCGTCCTTATCTGTGGGATTGGCGTTTGGTGTGACAGTGACGGCTTCGCCTCACACCCCAAACCAGATAAGTGGTTTAAACAGGAGCTGCACGAGTGTGTGATTGGAGGTGGAGGTGCTCCCTCCTAACTGAGTGCAGACTGTGGATTACTGAGTGTGCGGATTCACACTCATTCATCTTGTCTTTGTTTTCTGCCAGCAGTACCAGGGTCGACAGCCGAAGACAGAGGCCACCTGGGGATTCGGGACTTGGTGGCTCCGGTGTTCTTCAGACCGTTGGTGGTGGAAGCCGTGTGGGATGCGGCTCCTCTCTCGTCGGGGGTCTTCTATCTTTGAGCCTGCCCACACATCACCTGGTGTTAATTGACTTTACTGATTTTGTGTGTTTAGTTGTGTGTTGTCACAACATTAAATTGTTACTTTTTGGCTTATTCATTGTCCGTTCTTTAGCGCCCCCTGTTGTGGGTCCGTGCTACGACACCTTCCCAACAGGAGGGTTGGTTCCGTTCATCCGTCGTCGATATTTCTGCTCTGGGCAGTGTGAACTCACTTGGGTCAGAGGGGTTAACCAGAGGTGTCCCCAAGTGATCCCAGGGCTTGTGTCAGCTGGCTTTGCCGACGTTAGCTGCCTGCAGTCAGGTTTGAAATCAGCTCCGCTGTCAGCTTGCAGGAACCCAGAGGTAGAAGGTGTTTGTTGAAAATGGTTCCTAGTAGCTTTTTAAAAAGTTTGTTTGAACCAGATTAAAAATGTTTGTGAATTTAGAAAAAAGTAAACTTTAAAAGCGTTGAAAATTATAATGGAAAAGGAAAAGTCACTTTTCTGTAAATTCACTCTTAATTTGAAAAGCTCAGCTCGGAAGTTCTCTTAAAAATTCAAAGACTTGACGCACCTTAAAGCGTCTCGTTAAAACTTTGTCAAAAGAATAAATGAATGAATGCCACATGGTAGCTTAGCTTAGCTTAGCAATGGGCCCTTGGCCCAAAATAAAATTAAGCATTTACAAAGAAGAAAAGCAGAGAAGGAGCGTCCAGCAGGCGGAAAAAGAGAAGGCCACAGAAGAAGAGCTGAGTGAGGCTCTGTCCTAACTTCTTAAAGGGGGACTGACGTCACCAAACTCCACCCATTTAGGGTGTGTGTAATCTCATAGAAACTTCATGTCCTCAGAGCAGACTCAAATGATTCAACTATTTAAACACATTAATTAATTTGAAATACTATTTGTTCTAAGACACTCAAATGGACACATCATTCATCGTCACTTAAGCACATCCTTTGGATAAACAGAATACTTCATTGTCAGCATTTTGGATACTGCAGAAAGATTCACTTACATCAGTTGCAAGGAGCACAGATCAATAAATTGGAATGATTACATGCAAAGCACTTTGATTAATCAGTACAAACAAACATTATCAGTAAATAAAGACGAGGGCTTACCTTTTAAGAACTTTGAATTGCAGCTTTGTTTTTTCTCTGCGAAGCAGTGTTGGACCATCTGGGGATGTCTCCAGACTTATCTGAGATCTCCAGATGACTTAGGAATTTCTCAACTGAGAGTGGAAAGCACAGTCTGTTTCCAGTTGAAGACTCAGGTTGTTGAGACAGGATTAATATATTTGATTTAATCAGGGCGAATCGAAGCCATGGCGCTACATATCCCCCATTTGATGAAGAAGTGGAAGGATGTCCAGTTCTTTCATCACAAGGAAGAAGCTGGCCGAGAAGAGTCATCGGTGGCTGATGATGGACGAGGTCCTCCCAGGCAATGTTTGCTGTAAAGGCTGATGTCATAGGCACAAAGTGACTCAAATAAACAAAACAAAGCAAAGCAGTTTGTTTCTATATTGGAAAGCTTCAAAGAGGGTTTTCTTGGAAGCTGTTCAGGGTTCGGCCTGTTTCAACAGTTTGGAGACCCTGTGGGTCTGCATCATTTATCCTATTCTTTGTTTCGATTGAAACAGAAGATCGAAATTTCTCAACATAAAAGTTAATTGAATGTCTTTAAGGTTAATTAGTAGAATTTGGAGCTTGCAGGTTCTCCTAGTGTTTGTGTGGGTCCGTCTGGTTGTTACGGCTTCCTCCCACAATTAAGGACGTGCACATTAGTTGAATTTGAAATTTTAAATTGGTCCAGGTTTACCTGGTACACGAGATCTCAACTTTAGTGTTCACCCCCCCATTGGATTGGCTGGGTGACTCAATTACTGTCAGTGTGTCCTACTCCTTTTTGGAGAAACAGTTTTACTCTCAAAAATCTTGGGTAAATTAAAAGCTGTGAAATCATTTGGGTACTTGGTGATCTTGGTGCATGTAAGTAGAATAATAGGCATATTTAGTTTTTTTCGACTATTTTGAATTACATTTTCGAGTTAAGTAGATTTAAATAAATATAACTGGTTAAATACATCCTAATTTATTTCAAGAAAATAAATTCAAATAATAAATGTAAAGTTAAGATGAAATTAACTGATAAAAATTTGAGCATTTAATTTGGTATGTTCAACTAAAAACAATTAATTGAAGGTGTTTCAGAAATTTTATTAAATCAGCATAGCTGTTTCTTACTGTTAATTTTATATACAAAAGCACTGCGTCAGAGTGTAACGTCTGTGATGCTCTGTAAGTTTAGAGATTTGCAAAGGTATTTTGTCCGCTGTAGTTTCGCGGTACTAATAGCTTTGTGGGTGCGACTGATGATGCAGAAGTTTGCGGCGCATTTCGACGTGACAAGATTTATTTTCATTTGTTTGAGTTAGTCAACACTTGTGGCATACCCGACGTGTCCCACAGGACTTAGTAGCATTTTCTTTTAACGCACTGTGTTAGTTTGGAGAGAGTTTCTCTTTGATCTCTGCTGATTTTAAACTGATCCACGTCAGTGGAGTTTCTGTCACACACCAGGTGAGATCCTGTTGGATCCAGCTGGGTGAATCACAAAGTGGAACATTTCTTCCTCCAGTCACACGGCAGCCCTCAGGTAAGCTTGGAGACCTCTTTTCCTCGCTTCCTCCACCTTTGGCCAGAGACAAGCGTGCGCTTCTCTGTCCTCTTTGCAGAAATCCTCCCAGAAGTGGATTTTCAGCTCGTTGCAGATCTTTGCATCTTTAGACATCTTCCAAAGTTGGTCGTGGACAACGCTCATGGAGAATTGCAAAATAATTTGCCTGGGCCGTTCTGCTCTCATTTTCTGACCAAGTCTGTGCACGATGTCCACAGCATTTTGTAGTTTTTCTGCTGGGAGGGGCACGATTTTGGCCAGGATGTTGATCACTTCATCTCTGATATTTTCACCTGCTTTCTCGGGTAACCCATTCAGCCTTAATGACCATTTCCGCTAGTATCTTTCCTGCTCCAAACAAGCTTCACAGAGCGCTATGTTCTCTTTCTGAAGAGCAGCCGTTTGTAGTTTTAGTTTGTCCATGTCTTCAATTATTCCTTTCAAGGCTGATGTATTAGTTTCCACCGATTCTTTCACCTTCACTACAGCATCAGTGTTTTCTTTCAGCTGCCATCCCAGAGCTTGGAAATGCTCACTTTGGGTATCAAACTTACCCAACAGGTTGTGAATGGCATTCAGAATGACGCTACTGGATGATTCTTCTTCTTGTATTGTGGTCTTCTTAGACTTTTTTGGATTTGGGCTCTTTAAGATCCAAGATGGCGCCACGTGAAGGCGCCCTGGTATTTTGGTGCTCCCTGTTTTGTCTGTTTTTGTGTGTAAATCGTGTGTCATCGTGCTCCTACACCCGCGAGGAGCTTCTAAACATCAGATCATCAACACCCACGGACATTACGCCAGTTTTTTTAGTGCCTGCAGCTGAACTGGCTCACTTTTTGGCCAAAAGAGTGAGACGCTGGCGGAGAGGAAAATGAGCTGGAGCTCTCGTGCACCTCAGACAAAGGGGCACGCGCACGCCCCTACCTGTGATATTTCTCTCCAACGTCCGCTCACTCGGCAACAAGATGGATGAGCTGGCACTGCTGATGAAGAATAGAGATTTCTCCTCATCTTGTGTACTGTGCTTCACGGAGACGTGGTTAAATGCACAGACACCGGACTGCACGCTCCAACTAGAGGGATTCCAACTCCTCCGCGCAGACAGAGACTGAGCACTCTCCGGTGGAAAAACAACCCAACACCTGGTGCTCCGATGTGACTGTGATCTCCCAACACTGCTGTCCCTCTCTGGAATATCTCCTCATAAACTGCAGACCGTTCTACTCTCCACATGAGTTTAACTCCTTCATACTTTGCTCCGGGTATATTCCACCGAGCGCGGACGTGCATGAGGCCAAGCGTGCACTCGCGGATCAGATTATGAGCGTGGAAAGAGACTTTCCGGACTCCCTTGTTATAACTCTCAGTGATTTTAATAAAGGGAATCTCAGTCAGGAATTACCAAAATACAAACAGTTTCTTAAATGCCCGACCAGAGAAGGGAGAACGTTAGATCATTGTTACACGACAGTGAGTGGCGCCTACCGCGCGGTGGCCCATGCAGCTTTGGGACTCTCAGACCACGTGATGGTCCACTTGATCTCCGCGTACAGACAGAGACTAAAACTCTCCAAACCTGTTGTGAGGACATCTAAAGTGGGGAGCAATGAAGCTGTAGAGGAGCTACGCGCGTGCTTGGGCACTACTGATTGGGATATGTTTGAGGCTTCAACAGACAGTCTAGATGACTACACGGACACCGTGACGTCATATATTCATTTCTGTGAAGACAGCATCATCCCACAGCGTACCAGGGTGAGATATAACAACGACAAGCCCTGGTTCACACCTAAACTCCAGCAGCTCTGTCGGCAGAAAGAGGTGGCTTTCAGAGACGGAGACAGAGACAGCTATAGAGGTGCAAAGTACAGATTTAGCAAGGAGGTGGCAAAGGCTAAATCCATGTACAGTTCACGTCTGCAGCAAAGGTTCTCTGCCAACGACTCGGCCTCTGTGTGGAGGGGGTTGAAAGAGATCACCAACTACAAGCCCAATGCACCTCGTTCTATTGACGACCTGAAGCTGGCCAATGACCTGAACGTCTTCTGTTCACGTTTTGAAGTCATGGACACACACCTCCCCATCCCCCACACAACTGGATATTCAAACACTCTGGACCTCCCCCCTCTCATGCTGCTGCCCCCCCGCTGCCCTCTCGGTTCAAGAGGAGGATGTGAGAAGACACTTCATAAGGCTGAATCCACGTAAGGCCCCAGGCCCAGACTGTGTCTCTCCTGCCACCCTGAGACACTGCGCTGATGAGCTGGCCCCAGTCTTCACGGGGATCTTCAACACCTCCCTGGAGTCATGCCACGTTCCGTCTGTTTCAAGTCCTCCATCATAGTTTCAGTCCCCAAGAAACCACGCGTCACTGGACTTAATGACTACAGGCCTGTGGCTCTCACGTCTGTAGTCATGAAGACCTTCGAACGCCTGGTTTTATCCCACCTGAAGTCCATCCCTGACCCCCTCCTGGACCCCCTGCAGTTTGCCTACAGAGCCAACAGGTCTGTAGATGACGCCATAAACCTGGCCCTGCACTCCATCCTGCAGCACCTGGACTCCCCAGGAACCTATGCTAGCATCCTGTTTGTGGACTTCAGCTCTGCATTCAACACCATCCTTCCGGCTTTGCTCCAGGACAAGCTTTCTCTGCTCCACGTGCCTGACTCCACCTGCAGGTGGATCACAGACTTCCTGATGGACTGGAGTCAGCGTGTGAGGCTGGGAAAGAATGTCTCAAACACTCGGGCTCTCAGCACAGGATCTCCACAGGGCTGTGTCCTTTCCCCTCTGCTCTTCTCCCTGTACACTAACTGCTGCACCTCCAGCCACGACTCCGTAAAGCTCATCAAGTTTGCGGACGACACCACCCTCATCGGACTAATTTCGGATGGGGATGAGTCTGCCTACAGGAGGGAGGTGGACCAGCTGGTGACCTGGTGCAGCAGCAACAACTTGGAGCTCAATGCTCAGAAAACAGTGGAGATGATCGTGGACTTCAGGAAAGCCACAGCCCCCCGCCCTCCCTCGCCCTCACCAACAGCCCCATCACCACTGTGGACTGTCACCGCTTCCTCGGCACCACCATCACCCAGGACCTCAAGTGGGAGTCAACCATCAGCTCCCTCATCTCATCAAGAAGGCCCAGCAGAGGATGTACTTCCTGCAGCAGCTGAAGAAGGCCAAGCTGCCTGTCCAGCTGATGGTGCAGTTCTACACGGCCATCATCGAGTCCATCCTCTGCTCCTCCATCACGGTGTGGTACGCCGGGGCCACAGCCAGGGACAGACACAGACTGCAGTGCATTGTGGCTTCTGCTGAGAAGGTGATCAGCTGTAGCCTTCCATCTCTTCACGACGTGCATGTCTCCAGGACTCTGGGCCAAGCAGGTCGGTTCACAGCTGACCCTTCTCACCCTGCACATGGTTTATTCAAACCACTCCCCTCGGGCAGGAGGCTACGGTCCATCCAGACCAGAACCTCCCGCCATAAGAACAGTTTCTTCCCCTCTGCCGTTAGACTCATGAACACCTCATAACTCAGTCACCTTAACCTTAACTCTGTCACTTTATCATTTTATCACGGGTCACTTTAGACAAATGTACTCTGGTTTTTAATTGCACTCCTCCCACTGCACTGTTGTTCTGTTTGCGTCATTGTACACAGCCTTTCATATTTCAGATTTCTATTTATTTTATCTTATATTTTATCTTATTTTAGCACATATTTTATCTTAGCATTTTATATTGCTCTCTGTTTAATGTTGCACCATTATACCAAAGCAAATTCCTAGTCTGTGAATCCTGTTCATTGGCAATGGCAATAAACTTCTTCTGAGTTCTGAGTTCTGAATAAAGGTGTTTGTTCTCTGGCTGGACTGGAGTTGTTAAATTCTTTCTCCAGTAATGCGACATCATCATCCTCACATGCTAGCTGAATAGCGGCTAAAGAATAGCTATGTTCATGGCTAGCACTTGACATCTTTATTTATTAGCTTGGAAAAATGTGCTGTGCAGGAGCAGAACTAATCCTTTCAGTCAAAAAGACCGCGTTCAAAATAAAAAGAGCTTTTAAATCACCACTGACTACCAGTTTTAGATTTTCAAATGTTATTTTAAATCAGGTATCAGAGCCTGCTGAAAGCATTACCACTCACTCTGGTAGAGACTGGTAGCATGTTTTTGAAAACATGGCTGTGATTGGTCTATCTGATACAGCGGCCGCCATTGGCTATCACGCCACGCTCTGTGATTGGATGTAACCGCCGAAAGTGTAAGTTGGTTCCACTCCTCCAGAGACTGTCATACCAGTGCTACGTTGTAAACAAAGGCTGCAGCCAATCAGAGAGCAGCGTGTCTCAGCCAATCAGCCAATCATAAAGACATGGATGACCTCTAATTTCCTGCTTTTAAACTCAGATAAAACTGAAGTTATTGTACTTGGCCCCACAAATCTTAGAAACATGGTGTCTAACCAGATCCTTACTCTGGATGGCATTACCCTGACCTCTAGTAATACTGTGAGAAATCTTGGAGTCATTTTTGATCAGGATATGTCATTCAAAGCGCATATTAAACAAATATGTAGGACTGCTTTTTTGCATTTACGCAATATCTCTAAAATCAGAAAGGTCTTGTCTCAGAGTGATGCTGAAAAACTAATTCATGCATTTATTTCCTCTAGGCTGGACTATTGTAATTCATTATTATCAGGTTGTCCTAAAAGTTCCCTAAAAAGCCTTCAGTTAATTCAAAATGCTGCAGCTAGAGTACTGACGGGGACTAGAAGGAGAGAGCATATCTCACCCATATTGGCCTCTCTTCATTGGCTTCCTGTTAATTCTAGAATAGAATTTAAAATTCTTCTTCTTACTTATAAGGTTTTGAATAATCAGGTCCCATCTTATCTTAGGGACCTCGTAGTACCATATCACCCCAATAGAGCGCTTCGCTCTCAGACTGCAGGCTTACTTGTAGTTCCTAGGGTTTGTAAGAGTAGAATGGGAGGCAGAGCCTTCAGCTTTCAGGCTCCTCTCCTGTGGAACCAGCTCCCAATTCAGATCAGGGAGACAGACACCCTCTCTACTTTTAAGATTACCCTTAAAACTTTCCTTTTTGCTAAAGCTTATAGTTAGGGCTGGATCAGGTGACCCTGAACCATCCCTTAGTTATGCTGCTATAGACGTAGACTGCGGGGGGTTCCCATGATGCACTGTTTCTTTCTCTTTTTGCTCTGTATGCACCACTCTGCATTTAATCATTAGTGATCGATCTCTGCTCCCCTCCACAGCATGTCTTTTTCCTGGTTCTCTCCCTCAGCCCCAACCAGTCCCAGCAGAAGACTGCCCCTCCCTGAGCCTGGTTCTGCTGGAGGTTTCTTCCTGTTAAAGGGAGTTTTTCCTTCCCACTGTAGCCAAGTGCTTGCTCACAGGGGGTCGTTTTGACCGTTGGGGTTTTACATAATTATTGTATGGCCTTGCCTTACAATATAAAGCGCCTTGGGGCAACTGTTTGTTGTGATTTGGCGCTATATAAAAAAAATTGATTGATTGATTGATCAGCAAAATGTCAGAATCCTGACTAAAAGTGACTTGACCAAATAACGCTATACCAACTCCTTTGCATTGGCCGGAGGAGTGGAACCAACTTAGTATCCGGCCCAATTCATAGCTGGACCAGTTGTCGCATAGACATTATATACGTAGACACCTAATAACTTAACTGCAATGTAATCCAGCATCGCCACCATATTGGATGGGTCTCTTCACAATAGGCTCACACCAGAGTCAACTGGAGTCAATGGAGAGTAGGCAAATTTGTCGGTATTTTGTGCTGCTTACATGCAATGACTGGTGCAGTATAGGAACCAGATCACATGGGATTACCTTTCTTAAATAAGACTGAACAATAATTTTGGTTATTTTACCATTTGTAATATTATGTCATGGTAACAAACTGTACTTATGTGTAACGTTCTTACAGCAGTAACTGGTCCACTCTCTTTAGCTGTGTTTCCATCCAACTAGTATCACAACTTTTAAGCAACTTTTCATTAATGCGGTAAAAGGAAGAGTGCATTTGTGCACATTTCCATCCACTTGTTATGCGCTTTTGTTTCACAATTCTTTGGAACTGAGTGGTGTCTGTATTTGACAAAGTAAGGTTGCACCACATCACAAAATTACCTCCACTGGAGTTACAGAGTGTCAGCACATGCAAGAAGCTGTGAAAAACAATTTTTTTTTTTCAAGGCTTTTAGCTCTCCACCCCCAGTCAAAAGCCTAATACGGTAGTTTAAGACCCTGGAATTGTTGGGGAAAGTGTAGTGACACGGACCCACAACAGGGGGCGCAAATGAACGGTCAATAGATGAGCCAAAAGGTAACAATTTAATGTTGTGAATGTGCACAACGAATATACAGACAATCTCAGAATCTGATTATAGTCAATTCACAAAGGTGACGTGTGGGCAGGCTCGAGGATAGAAGACGTCTGTCCTGAGAAGAGTCGGAACCACACGATTTCCACCGCCACAGAACCCGGTGAATACTGGAGCCGCCAAGTCCCGAATTCCCAGGTGATCACCGTTTGTTCATGTAAATGGGGAATCTTCTTCACAGACTAAAGTTAATTATGGAGTTCCACAAGGTTCTGTGCTAGGACCAATTTTATTCACTTTATACATGCTTCCCTTGGGCAGTATTATTAGACGGTATTGCTTAAATTTTCATTGTTACGCAGATGATACCCAGCTTTATCTATCCATGAAGCCAGAGGACACACACCAATTAGCTAAACTGCAGGATTGTCTTACAGACATAAAGACATGGATGACCTCTAATTTCCTGCTTTTAAACTCAGATAAAACTGAAGTTATTGTACTTGGCCCCACAAATCTTAGAAGCATGGTGTCTAACCAGATCGTTACTCTGGATGGCATTTCCCTGATCTCTAGTAATACTGTGAGAAATCTTGGAGTTATTTTGATCAGGATATGTCATTCAAAGCGCATATTAAACAAATATGTAGGACTGCCTTTTTGCATTTACGCAATATCTCTAAAATCAGAAAGGTCTTGTCTCAGAGTGATGCTGAAAAACTAATTCATGCATTATTTCCTCTAGGCTGGACTATTGTAATTCATTATTATCAGGTTGTCCTAAAAGTTCCCTAAAAAGCCTTCAGTTGGTTCAGAATGCTGCAGCTAGAGTACTGACGGGACTAGCAGGAGAGAGCATATCTCCACCGTGTTGGCCTCTCTTCATTGGCTTCCTGTTAATTCTAGAATAGAATTTAAAATTCTTCTTCTTACTTATAAGGTTTGAATAATCAGGTCCCATCCTATCTTAGGGACCTCGTAGTACCATATTACCCCATTAGAGCGCTTCGCTCTCAGACTGCGGGCTTACTTGTAGTTCCTAGGGTTTGTAAGAGTAGAACGGGAGGCAGAGCCTTCAGCTTTCAGGCTCCTCTCCTGTGGAACCAGCTCCCAATTCAGATCAGGGAGACAGATACCCTCTCTACTTTTAAGATTAGGCTTAAAACTTTCCTTTTCGCTAAGGCTTATAGTTAGGGCTGGATCGGGTGACCCTGGACCATCCCTTGGTTATGTTGCTTTAGACGTAGACTGTGGGGGGGTTCCCATGATGCGCTGTTTCTTTCTTTTTTTGCTCCGTATGCATCACTCTGCATTTAGTCATTGGTGGTCGATCTCTGCCCCCCTTCTCGGCATGTCTTTTTCCTGGTTCTTTCCCTCGGCCCCAGCCAGTCTCAGCGGAGGACTGCCCCTCCCTGGGCCTGGTTCTGCTGGAGGTTTCTTCCTGTTGGAAGGGGGTTTTTCCTTCCCACTGTGGCCAAGTGCTTGCTCGTGGGGGGTCGTTTTGACCGTTGGGGTTTTTCATGGTTATTGTATGGCCTTGCCTTGCAATATGAAGCGCCTTGGGGCAACTGTTTGTTGTGATTTGGCGCTATATAAGAAAAAAGTTGATTGATTGATTGATTGATCACCGTCCCCGACTGTCGGATCTGGTACTGCTGGCGAGGAGCACAAACAGTGAAATGTGGGTGTGTGCACACCCAGCAACAAAAACAGTCAGAAGGTGGAAAGTCACCTCCACCTCTAATCACACACATGTGCAGCTCCTGTTAAAGCACTTATCTGGAAGGAGTGAGAGGCGAAGACGTCGGCACTCTCATAAACCACCAATCAGCTGACAAGGCTCCACAGGAAAACGGATGCAAACAGATCACACGTAAGTCACAGTTCTGACACAGCAGAGAATATTACCTTCACAGGTAGATGATATCTCGGCAATCAGGTGGAGATGACGTCCGGTCTTTATGGAGTGAGATGACGTAGAGCAGATGGGTGACAGCTGTCACTCATTATCTCTTGACAGCTGTCCCGGTTGTGTCCGTGGCGGCAGCGCCCTCTCGTGCCTGAAGCCCGCACTTCAGGCAGGGCGCCCTCTGGTGGTGGGCCAGCAGTACCTCCTCTTCTGCGGCCCACACAACAGGACCCCCCCCCTCAACGGGCCGCCTCCTGGCGCCCCGACCAGGCTTGTCCGGGTGACGGTGGTAGAAATCGGCCAGGAGGGCCGGATCCAGGATGAAGCTCCTCTTTCACCCAGGAGCATTCTTCGGGTCCATACCCCTCCCAGTCCACCAAATACTGGAACCCCCGGCCCATCCAACGGACGTCCAGGAGCCGGCACACCGTCCAATCCGGCTCCCCGTCGATGATCCGGGCAGGAGGCAGTGCCGATCCGGGAGCACAGAGGGGCGAGGTGTGGTGAGGTTTGATCCTTGACACATGAAAGACTGGGTGGATCCGCAGTGAAGCCGGGAGTTGGAGCTTCACTGCGGCAGGACTGAGGATTTTGAGGATTCTGTATGGTCCAATATACCTGTCCTTGAGTTTCGGGGAGTCCACCTGGAGGGGGATGTCCTTCGTGGATAGCCACACCTCCTGCCCGGCCTGGTAAGCAGGGGCCGGGGATCGCTGGCGGTCCGCATGGGTCTTCGCCCTCGTCCGGGTCTTCAACAAGGCAGAACGGGCAGAGTGCCACACCCGACAGCACTTCCGCAGGTGGGCCTGGACCGAGGGCACATCGACCTCTCCCTCCACCACGGGAAACAATGGGGGCTGATACCCCAAACACACCTCAAACGGGGAGAGGCCGGTGGCAGAGGACACCTGGCTGTTATGCGCATACTCAATCCAGGCCAGATGTTCACTCCAGGCCGTCGGGTGTGCGGACGTCACACAGTGCAGGGCTTGCTCCAATTCCTGATTGGCCCGTTCTGCCTGTCCATTGGTATGTGGGTGATACCCGGACGAGAGGCTCACAGTGGCCCCCAGTTCCCGGCAGAAGCTCCTCCAGACGTGTGAGGAGAACTGGGGACCACGATCAGAGACGATATCGGTAGGTATCCCATGCAGATGGACGACGTGGTGGACCAGGAGGTCTGCTGTCTCCTGGGCTGTTGGGAGCTTCGGGAGGGCCACGAAGTGGGCCGCCTTGGAGAATCGGTCCACTATCGTGAAGATGGTGGTGTTGCCCTGGGACGGCGGGAGGCCCGTGACGAAATCCAGGCCGATATGGGACCAGGGGCGATGAGGCACAGGAAGCGGCTGGAGAAGTCCTTGGGACCTTTTGTGGTCTGCCTTGCCCCTGGCACAGGTGGTGCAGGCCTGGATGTACTCCCGGACGTCGGCCTCCATAGACGCCCACCAGAAGCGCTGCCGGACAACTGCCACGGTCCTTCGCACCCCTGGATGACAGGAGAGCTTGGAACCGTGACAGAAGTCCAAGACTGCAGCTCTGGCCTCTGGTGGGACGTACCAGACGATTCTTCGGACCAGTTCCGGGGGTCCGGGCTCCGTGCCAGGGCCTCCCGGACGGTCTTCTCCACGTCCCAGGTGAGGGTGGCCACGATAGTGGACTCCGGAATGATGGGCTCCGGTGGATCCGACAGCACAGTTTTGACTTCGTCTTCGTGTACCCGGGACAAGGCATCCGATCTCTGGTTCTTGGTCCCAGGGCGATAGGTGATCCGGAAGTCAAAACGTCCGAAGAACAGTGACCAGCGGGCTTGCCTGGGGTTCAGCCGCCTGGCGGTCCTGATATACTCCAGGTTCCGATGGTCAGTGAAAACCGTGAACGGCACAGACGCTCCCTCCAAACAGGTGTCTCCACTCCTCAAGAGCCTCTTTCACCAAGGAGTTCTTGATTGCCGACGTCATAGTTCCGTTCCGCGGGGGTCAACCTGCGAGAAAAGTAGGCACACGGGTGAAGAACCTTATCGGTCTCCCCGCTCTGGGATAGCACGGCTCCTATCCCTGAGTCAGAGGCGTCCACTTCAACCACAAACTGGCGGCTAGGGTCGGGCTGCACCAGAACTGGTGCAGACGAGAACCGGCGCTTCAACTCCTTGAACGCGGCTTCGCACCGATCCGACCAGGTGAAGGGGACTTTTGGAGAGGTCAGGGCTGTCAGGGGGCTAACTACCTGACTGTAGCCCTTAATGAACCTCCTGTAGAAATGTGCAAAGCCGAGGAACTGTTGCAGCTTCCTACGGCTTGTTGGTTGGGGCCAGTCTCTCACCGCCGCAACCTTAGCCGGATCAGGGGCGACGGAGTTGGAGGAGATGATGAACCCCAGGAAGGACAAAGAGGTGCGGTGAAACTCACACTTCTCGCCCTTCACAAACAGCCGGTTCTCCAACAACCGCTGCAGGACCTGACGTACATGTCGGACATGGGTCTCAGGATCCGGAGAAAAGATGAGTATATCGTCCAGATATACGAAGACGAATCGGTGCAGGAAGTCCCGCAAGACGTCGTTAGCCAAGGCTTGAATCGTCGCGGGGGCGTTGGTGAGGCCAAACGGCATGACCAGGTACTCAAAGTGACCTAACGGGGTGTTAAATGCCGTCTTCCATTCGTCTCCCTTCCGGATCCGAACCAGGGGATACGCACTCCTAAGATCCAGCTTAGTAAAGATTTTGGCTCCATGCAGGGGGGGTGAACACGGAATCTAACAACGGCAACGGGTATCGGTTGCGAACCGTGATTTCATTCAGCCCCCTGTAATCAATGCATGGACGGAGTCCGCCATCTTTCTTGCAAACAAAAAAGAAACCTGCACCCATCGGGGAGGTGGAGTTCCGGATCAGCCCGGCAGCTAATGAGTCCCGGATGTAGGTCTCCACTGATTCGCACTCAGGTCATGAGAGGTTGTACAGCCTGCTGGACGGGAACTCAACGCCTGGAATCAGATCAATGGCACAATCGTACGGACGGTGCGGGGGAAGGGCGAGTGCCAGATCCTTGCTGAAGACATCAGCAAGATCGTGGTACTCAACCGGCACTGCCGTCAGATTGGGAGGGACTTTGACCTCCTCCTTAGCATGTAAACCGGGAGGAACCGAGGATCCTAAACACGCCCGATGGCAGGTTTCGCTCCACTGAACCACCACCCCAGACGGCCAATCAATCCGGGGATTGTGTTTCAACATCCACGGGAAGCCCAAAATCACGCAGGAGGTAGAAGGAGTCACAAAAAACTCGATCTCCTCCCGATGATTCCCAGACACCACCAGAGTTACAGGTTGTGTCTTGTGCATGATTAAAGGGAGAAGGGTGCCATCTAGTGCCCGCACCTGCAATGGCGAAGGAAGCGCCACCATAGGGAGCCCTACCTCCCTTGCCCATCTGCTGTCTAGCAGATTCCCATCTGACCCCGTGTCCACCAGTGCTGGGGCTTGAAGGGTTAAATCCCCACTCAGGATTGTAACTGGGAGTCGTGTGGCAATATGTGTGTGTCCCACGTGAATGTTATGACCCCCCCTTAGCCCAGTCTCTAAGGGCGGGTGTTGTCGTTTTGGCCGTTTGGGGCAGTTTTTCTGTATGTGCTCTTTTGAGCTGCAGAGAAAACACTCCCCGCGGACCAGCCTCCTCATTCTGTCAGTTGTTCTCATTTTGGCCCTGTGCGTCTCCCTAGCAATGTCAGCAGGGGGAGATGTTGCCCCACGGAGCGCTGCGGCTGTGGAGCGTGGGGAGGGCGGAACCTTTTTGAACCCGGAAGGGAGAGGGACGGCGCGTGCCCGGCCACGTCCTTCGCCTCACTCCTGACGGCGTTCCTCCAACCAATTGTCTAACCGTATAACGAGATCGATAAGCCCATCTAAATCCCGCGGTTCTTACTTAGCTACCAGGTGCTCCTTCAGGACCGACGATAGTCCGTTTATGAAGGCGGCGCGGAGCGCAACGTTATTCCAGCCGGACCTCGCAGCCGCGATGCGGAAGTCGACTGCATATTCGGCTGCGCGCCGGCGCCCCTTTCTCATTGACAGCAGCACTGTTGAAGCGGTCTCTCCTCTGTTAGGGTGATCAAAAACAGTTCTGAGCTCCCTCACAAACCCAGTATAAGAGGCAAGGAGCCGTGAACTTTGTTCCCAAAGCGCTGTAGCCCAAGCGCGTGCCTCACCTCGAAGCAAATTAATCACGTAAGCCACCTTGCTGGCATCACACGCGTACATCACGGGACGTTGTGCAAAGACGAGCGAACACTGCATAAGAAAGTCCGCGCACGTCTTCACACAACCTCCGTACGGCTCTGGGGGGCTTATGTATGCTTCAGGGGATGGTGGGGGGGTGTCGTTGAACGACCAGTGGAACGTCTGTATTCGGCACCGGGTCGGCAGGAGGAGGAGCTGCAGCAGCGCCTTGAGCGCGCGCTTCCACCTGTGCGGTGAGAGCCTCCATCCTGCGATTGAGGATGATGTGCTGCTCGGTCATCAGGTCCATCCGAGCGGTAAAGGCGGTGAGGATGTGCTGCAAACCCACCAATCACACCTCCAGCCGACGCCGGTGCACCCTGCTCTTCCATTGGCTGTCCAACAGATGGTTGACGCCCCTCAGGATCCATGACAGTGGCCGAGATATCCTGTTGGGGAAAGTGTAGTGACACGGACCCACAACAGGGGGCACAAATGAACGGTCAATAGATGAGCCAAAAGGTAACAATTTAATGTTGTGAATGTGCACAACGAATATACAGACAATCTCAGAATCTGATTATAGTCAATTCACAAAGGTGACGTGTGGGCAGGCTCGAGGATAGAAGACATCTGTCCTGAGAAGAGTCGGAACCACACGATTTCCACCGCCACAGAACCCGGTGAATACTGGAGCTGCCAAGTCCCGAATTCCCAGGTGATCACCGTCCCCGACTGTCGGATCTGGTACTGCTGGCGAGGAGCACAAACAGTGAGATGTGGGTGTGTGCACACCCAGCAACAAAAACAGTCAGAAGGTGGAAAGTCACCTGCACCTCTAATCACACACATGTGCAGCTCCTGTTAAAGCACTTATCTGGAAGGAGTGAGAGGCGAAGACGTAGGCACTCTCATAAACCACCAATCAGCTGACAAGGCTCCACAGGAAAACGGCTGCAAACAGATCACACGTAAGTCACAGTTCTGACACAGCAGAGAATATTACCTTCACAGGTAGATGATATCTCGGCAATCAGGTGGAGATAACGTCCGGTCTTTATGGAGTGAGATGATGTAGAGCAGATGGGTGACAGCTGTCACTCATTATCTCTTGACAGCTGTCCCGGTTGTGTCCGTGGCGGCAGCGCCCTCTCGTGCCTGAAGCCCGCACTTCAGGCAGGGCGCCCTCTGGTGGTGGGCCAGCAGTACCTCCTCTTCTGGCGGCCCACACAACAGGAATGATCTGGAACTTTTTTTCCTGGACTGAAAAAAAAAATGTTCATCTTTGTAACAAATATTAAAGCAAAAATCTGCACAGCCTAAGCACCTCCATGCAAAAAAACAAAAACAAAACTATTATTATTTTTTATTTATTAGGAGTGTGAAAGTTTTTTTTGTTGCATGGAAGAGCTTGAGCTGTGCGGATTTAGCTTTAATATTTCTCTCACCTTTATCCAGCTTGTCGTTTTACACATCTTGGATGTGCGTGTCTTTTGATTCATCTTTGTAACAAAACCAGGTGAGCAATGCAGAGAAAACTAAAGTGATGTCCCATGTGTGTGTGTGTGTGTGAGAGAGAGAGAGAGAAATAAATTCAAATGAACAATCTAAACTTGTTTCTTTACTAAATTATGACTTAATTTGTATACATTATCTATGTGCCATACCATATGTTTTTGTTAAAGAGCATAAGACAGCATGAAAGTACATATTTTTAATGCCTGACAGCATCCTGTATCGTAACTGAATCTCCGCTGTTTCTAACAAACCAAACCGTGGGAAAATTGGGTAAAAATCCGGGGAGTTACGGATCATTGTAGGATCCACCTTCCTCTGTACAAATACACTAGGGGCGCAAGAGGGACCCATCCAAGATGGCGGCGCAGCTACGTCAGCTCCAGCGGCAGTCCATGAGGCATCTATGTCCATGGAAATAGAGACTGGAATGGACATCACGTGACTAGCAGCGTGCCGCATGGTGGCCATTACTAAGAGTGGAGAGAGACCTTGAGCCAGTTAAACAAAAGTGAAATGAGGGGAAAAAAGGCAGCCAGTGCTTTACCATCAACAGCACGAACTACAAAAACAAATTCTCCAATACTAAAATGAACTGTACAATAGCCTTAATGTAACTATGTAAAACAAATGTCTATTTTAAAGTCGTTATGTCGCAATTTAATATCGATATACTGAGACTATAACTCAACGGCATAAGTTCTTTTCATTAAGCTGCGTTCACATGATACAAGCAAAACAAACAAAAATGTTTATGACTTCCGGTTTGGGTCATGAAGGAGTAGGCAGAGCATGTGAAGAGCTCTGACTTAACTTGTAACATATGTGACCAAATTTAATACCTTTACCATAGGACTGGTGTAATTTACGCACGCTACAGTGTTATACGACCTTGAACAGCTAATGGCTACCTCTAAACAAAAACAAACTTCTTTGATGACCATGCGGAACACCGTTGCTAGTAAGCTATCTATCATGGCCGCTGACGCTAGCCCCTCCAAAAGCAATGGAATAACCATGATACAGCTGGTGCAAGAACTAACCAAGCAGCGAGAAAGTTTAAAAGAAGACATCTCTACCCTCATTCAAGAATCACTTGTGCCGTTACAAACTTCAGTGAATGCTTTGACAGAAACAGTGGACTCTGTCAACAATGGCTGACTTCGGCAGAATCACTTGCAGGTGATAATTTTGAGAAGATATGTACAACCGAATTCTGCTGTTGAGGCTGCTGAAAGCCCAAAATGCGGCACTCTCGGACCATATCGAAGATTTAGAAACAGGTCACGCCGCAATAACTTGAGGATTATAAATGTTTCCAGAAGGCATCGAGGGGTTGAGAATACTGTTAACTTCATGGCAAACATGTTTATGGAGATCGCCGGCGGCAATGCACTGTTTGACTCTACTCCAGTGCTGGAAGCGAGCGTACAGAGTGGGCAGAAAACCCGACGATGCTGATCACCTCCACGTCCCTTGTGGTGAGTTTTCAAAGCACCAGGAGAGGAACGATTACTGCAATGGGCAAGGCAGAACACTATTACCTACCAGGCATCACACTGAGAATATATCCAGATTACAGCGCTGCCCTGTCAAGGAAACGCACTGGGTTTAACGGTATTAAACAAGCACTTTACAAAAGAGTATAAAATTCCGCTTGCGCTATCCAGCTGTCTTACAAGTCTTCCACAAGGGAAAGACCTACAATTTCAACACACCGGAGGAGCACCGGTTACTATGATCAACAGGTGGCTGGCAAAGAAGATTGATACGACCTGGACAGTTTATGCATACCGGATGGAAGGAAGCCGTTTTACCGTCTCACTGCTTGGAGGACGTTTTGACATGTCTGTGAATTCGAACTCTCGTCAACATCTACTTTGGTCTAATGGATCATTCCCCCCCCCCCCCCCTTTTTTTCACCTTCCCTTGGTAAGTGCCTTTACCTGTTTTTTTTTTTTTTCACCTTCCCTTGGTAAGTGCCTTTACCTGTTTGTTTTTTTTTTCTCCCCTTCCCTTGGTAAGTGCCTTACCTGTGTTTTTTTTTTCTCTCTCTCTCTTTGAGATAATGGTCGACTGATAGCCTACCTGCTGGCTGCTGCTCTGCTAATGTTTGATGGTGGTCTGACTTTTTTTTTTTTCTGGTCCCTTTTGTTTATTCATTGAGCATGTCGGAAGTGACTGGAGGACCATCAGCAGCATATTTGACTGTGTGCTTTTCATTTAAATTTTAACATGGAAATGGTTTCAACTAATATAAGCCATCACTGCTAAATGGTCATAGGCTCTTCACAGTTTAGAAGGAGAGGATGTATCGGAAGGTCCAGGAGTTAGAAGAGAGCCTGCAGTCTGCCCATGTTCCGGGGGCGGGCATAGGATATGTTATGTTTGGGGTTAAAGGGGGGGGGTTCATCCCTTTTTTGCCAGCTTGCACTCGGCCAAGACGGATGCACTTTTCTCTTCTCCCTCCCTCCTTATCTTTCCTGCTTCTGTGGCATGTTGTCTGTGAGGCTGCAGCTTTGCTTTTCTGGAAAACGACAAAAATGGATCTGTTAAAGTGGTCTCTGAACGCAATTGACACTATTTTTTCTACAAGACATTCGGGGGTGGAGGACCCGACCTGTCCTGCCGGGACGCATGTGATGGGTTACGTGATGGACTCGTGGAGGAGATGGCAGGTCATGTGCCTTTACATGCTTTCTGTGGAGGACGTCGAAGATGTGTATATATTCGGCTTGGTGGTGACCGGCTTTCTGCTGTGTGGAGCGGGCATAGCGCTGGTTTACCAGAAAATCAAGAAAGTGGAAGCAGCTTTGATTGGTCCTTCCAGGCTGCCCTACATGATTGATTCGATTGGGAAGGCAGTGGCTGCGCAGTCGGCGGGGGTTAACTGCACGCTGGAAAACATCTCGAGCAGAATCGCAACCCTGGAAACCCACTTTGAACGTCTGTGAAGACCACATTCTACATTCTACATTCAGATGCATTGAGAGCCACTCTGTTCTCAGAACTGTGGAATCTTTCAGGCGTCTGCTAATCTGGTTATTCATTTGGCTTCCCTAACACAGCTGCAAGGTCGCTGTGATAAAACCTCCTCAGAAGATCAACACTTAAGCCTCGCTCCCTGGTCGTCCCCCCTCCCCTCAGCTTCTCCAGCTCTGACGTTGACTGTGACAGTGGACTGCTCAGGGCTGAGCCCCTCCCCCTCCAGGATTGTCGGACAAGGCCATTGACGGCGCCTAATAGGCTGCCTCCTGAGTGTTCTGATAAACTGGACCTTTCAAATCTCGTTTGTCGTCCTGCGTCCTTGTTTTGTCTGTGTGATTATTGTTTTTCTGTGCTGATGGGGATTTTTTCCTCATTGCTGCTGTGTAACGCAGCGGCTATGAGGGTTTTTTTTTCTCCTTTTCCCTCGTGTTTTGCTTTTCAATATATGTTTATGTACCGGGCCGGCCTATGTGTGTTGTGTGTTGTGTGTGTGTCGTTTGTTATGGGTCGGTCTTGGTTTGCTCAGCCCTGCTGTTGACCAAGGCAGGTGTTGGGTATTTTCTCCTCCAAACATTTTTAAAACCTTTAACAAGACAAACAGAGTCAAGAAACACCAGTGAGACAGAAAGTCAAATTTTACGCGCGGAGTGCAGTCAGGCTGTACACCAAGGCTACACTAAAGCCTGGCCTGCGCTTCGCTCTTTTTATTAGTGAATCCCTCATCACATAAACAAAAACTTGTCCTAAGGGTGGGGGAATGACGCAAGACAAGTTTCTTCCCGTAACATAAACACACACGTCAATAAGTACAGCTGTAAGCATAAAACAGTTTCTTTCTTTTACTCTTATCGTCGAAGGTCAGCACATCTCGTTCGCAGTTATCAGCTGTTCTGCATCTGCCTGGAACACTAAGCATCACATCACAATCAGTCAAAATTCAACCTTCAGTTCTTTTACTCCCAGTCGTTAGCGGCTACGAAAACAAGTTGTATAATAATAATAATAAGTACATCTAGCTCCTCATTCCCAGTTCAGATTGACCCCAGCATGCTAAAACAAGGTTGAATAACACGTACATTCTCGGGTTTAAGTGCAAACAGCACAACACCGTTCTCATCAGAAAGAAGACAAAAGGTACAAATGTTTAACAGTGATAACATATATATATATATAAAATCCTTAACATTTCCCTCCTGTTTATCACCTGTTAAACATACAGTAGTAGTTATCACCTAGCTTAGCACTTCTTTTTGAGATTTTCACTAAGAGGTTCATCATGGTATGTTCTATAGGCTTACACCCCAGAGGTGATGTCATCATTGTCACCATCATCGGTGTCTGGGTCATCATACTTCCATGGGTCTGGGTACAGGTCATGGGAGTCATCGTCCTCCTCGGTGTCGTCTTGCCCCAGGAGTGGATATGATGCTGGACCCCCTCCTGGTCCTGGACTTATTGCTGTGGTTATCATTCTATTTACAAGGCCTCGGAGACATGGAATACAACAACATCCACACAATGTTAGAATTGCAGCAAATACTGCTATAGACACTAATAGTGAATAAATCAAAGACCTCCATCTTCCCATCCCTTCCAGCCACCAATCCCAGCCTTCGGTGTTTACTCCACTGTGCTCTTTCATCTTCCTGTTCAACGTTCTCAGCCCGTCAATGGCTTGAGTGAGACTGCCGTCTGCAGCCGTGTTGTTGGGAATGAATGTGCAGCATTGTTCTCCGAACATGGCACAAACACCTCCTTTCTCCGCCAACAACATATCCAGAGCAATACGATTCTGGAAGGCCATAAGGGACGTGGCTTCTAACTGTGAATGGACAGCCTTAAATCCTTCCTCAGTCCAATTTCCTAATTTCTGTACATTGTAGTGGATGTAGTTTATTCTGTCCACGTTTTTATTAATTGAACACCACCAACAGATGGAAGATTTGAATCCAGCTGCTATTTGATCAACCAGTTTATACTCGTCAGGCACTCCTCTGGGGACTCCTATTGCGTCAATATATGTTGGATTTCCCACTCCTTTCCAATCTCTTTTTACTCTATGTCTGGCTATGCCTTTCTGCCAATCCTCAGGAATAAGAGAGGCTGCATATGTCGTAACGTCTTCAGGGGTCATGGGTAACAATAATGATATTAATGCACAATAACCTGACACATTTCGTGGCAGTCTGTCAAAGATTCTGTTATCACAACACCACCACCATACATCACTCCTACCGACTGGTATAAATGAACCGTTTTTCTGTATTATTCGACTACACCACTTGTCTTATTACTTTTTCAGCTAAAGCTTCATAGGCTAAGAGTGTGTTAACTCATCACGTCAACAGTTCAAGCTTGAACTGGAGTTGTGAGCTTTTCAATATCATCATAATTCTCAGTACAGTCATTACAGTTTTCTCCACTAAGGTCTGACTGTTTCAATGCTTGATATTTTGGCATAGTTTGTTGGAAGGCCAGATTACACTGTACAAATGTATTTGACACCATTTTCAATAGTAACTGCCAACATGGTCCTGAAGTCAACCAGGACCAGGGATTCCACCGGTTCACGGCTAGGGTGTCTTTATGCATTGCATCACGAAGTTTATTCAGCTCTTCCAATGCGTCCTGCATATCCACTGAATGAATGGAGTCTGGGATGAAAGTACAGCATGTTGTGTTCAGCAGAACACAAACTCCTCCCTGTGAACCAGTAAGCAAGTCTAAAACCATGCGATTTTGCATCACCATGGTACGTAAAGCATCTATTTCAGTGTTTTGAGCTGCTACTATTTTTTTTAGTTACATTCATGAACAGACCCAATCGATAATTCAGAGTTTCAATCATTAATGAATTTTTTTCCACTCCTATCCAGGGGAACAATGAATGTGCTATTTTATCTCCTACAGACCACAATTTTTTGGTCCTTTAGTACATCCGAGCCCCACATGTGATTATGTGGTAACACATCTGGGTATATCAATCTCCTCCGTCTGGTGCTGCCATTCTTCTCTGTGGAGGTCCTACCACATATGTATGGTCAGTCACCTGGGTAGGTGCACACACACCACCCCAATTTGGTGGGAGACTCATGTACAGTCTGGAACCATAAAGCCAATAGATGTCATCATACACCGGAGTACCATTTACAGGTGGTAGCAAAAACTTACTAACATAAGCACATGATTCATCCGTTCCCCATGGACAGAAGCCTGTATAATTACATCCCCGTCCAATGTGATGAAGATAAGTACCATCCACATATTATGTTTTGGTTAGGCTTAAATTATTTGATAAAACATACGTTTGGGTACACAGACGTTTCTTAATTTTACCTACATTTTTATTCCCTGTCCCGTAAAAGCAAATTGGGAATGGCCGTTGTGATGACAATTTAACGTGATGATATTTTGCGTTTCCCTTCAGTCTAGTCAATGGAGCAGCACTTGGGCACGCTTGTACGTCCTCTGTTGAAATCCCTATCATATAAGTGGTTGCACTGAGGCAAGTGGTGTTACATCTTATCAGATTTGCTGAGAACTGCTGCCCCCGAAATACAGTTTGATTATGCATCCGTATGATAAGACATTCTGTCACCCTAGCAGGGTATGGTTTAGCCGTCACAGCTGGGTGTGTTGAGGATATAGGTATTTGCGAACAAACATAACAATTAGTAACGTAATTCCATAGCCAATAAATGAACATATCTGTACCACATATTAGTATGGTATATATGAGGGTGTCCATCTGTCTCATTCACATTATGAATAAACCTCTTCTGACGTTGCTTGCGTTGTTCTCTGGCTCGGTCCACAGTGAGCTGCAATTCTTGGGTCAACCACCAGGCCAGGAATCTGAGGAGCACGAAACACACTAAGATCACAACGCAACCGGCTGCCCTACCAACAGTCCGGCAGCGGCGGCGCTGAGCACGCCGCTCCGGGGTCTGCTGTAGTTCAGTCATGATTGCTAGGATACAGTGTTGTTAACCACCTCACCTAATAGTGCAAGGATCTCCCTGCTTCACTGGCATTGAGACAATCTATTGCTAATTAAATAGACTCCCTTTGTAGCCAGACTTCCCCTTACACTGTGGAGGCCGCCAACACACGCTGTATCTTACAGTGATGTATCCACGTTGATCTCTCCGCTATCTTTACTGCAGTTGGTGTTGTTAACAGCACTTGGTATAGACCTTCCCAACAAGGACTGGACCAGTTCTTCCTCTTAATCACTCTGATGAACACCCAGTCTCCTGGCTAGACTACTGGAAGGCCGTCCTGTGGAAGATCAAAATTATTCGGCAGTAAATGTGTTTAAGTTATCTCTTTCTGTGTTAATGTCTTTTTCATAAAATTTGCTAATGTTTGTTCCTCATCTGCTGTTTTAGTATCCATGTCAAAATTGGTAGACGATATGGTCGTCCATAAAGTATCTCAAATGGTGTTAACCCTGATGGTGTTGGTGTTATTCTCATATACAATTTTTACTAGGTCCAACATTCAATCCAGGTTCGTTTTGTCTCTTCTATACATTGTTGGGTATTTTCTCCTCCAAACATTCTTAAAACCTTTAACAAGACAAACAGAGTCAAGAAACACCAGTGAGACAGAAAGTCAAATATTACGCGCGGAGTGCGGCCAGGCTGTACACCAAGGCTACACTAAAGTCTGGCCTGCTTTTCCGCTCTTTTTATTAAGAGACGCCCTCATCACATAAACAAGAAACTTGTCCTAAGGGTGGGGGTAATGACGCAAGACAAGTTTCTTCCCATAACATAAACGCATACGTCAATAAGTGCAGCTGTAAGGAAGAACACTTCAGGTCAGCACATCTCGTTCGTCTGTTGCAGGTATCAGCTGTTCTGCATCTGCCTGAAGTGTCCTGTCTTCCACACTCCTTCACACTAAACACCACATCACAAACGTCAAAACAAAATTGAATTCTCAGGATTGCATTAAGACAGGTGCAAAACAGCACATCTCCGTTCTCATGAGAAAGAAGACAAAGCTAAACAAGGTTGAATAACACGTACGTTCTCAGGGTGAAGTGCAAAACAGCACAACACCGTTCTCATGAGAAAGAAGACAAAGCTAAACAAGGTTGAATAACACGTACGTTCTCAGGGTGAAGTGCAAAACAGCACAACACCGTTCTCATGAGAAAGAAGGCAAATGTACAAACGTTTAACAGTGATAACATATATACAAAATCTTTAACATACATTTCCTTAATCTTATTTTTATTGTGCCCTTTGTCCTTTCCACTAATCCGGCACTGTGTGGTTGATAAGCACAATGATTTTTGAGATTGACCTGTAGCGCTTCTCCTACGTATTGCACTATTGTATTAACAAAATGCGCTCCATTATCTGAATAGACTGTTTCTGGTATTCCAAATCGTGGAATGATGTCTTTGCACAGTGCTTTAGCCACTGTAAGTGCATCTGCATGTTTTGTAGGGAACAATTCTACCCATTTTGAGAAGGCATCAATTATGACTAAACAAAATTCCTTCCCTTCGTGTTTACTCAGCTGTATATAATCCATATGAATCACTTGAAAGGGATATTGTGGTGTTGGAAATTTGCCTCTTTGGGGTCTCAAATTGCCTTGTGAGTTGTGTTTTGCACATATCATGCATGCTCTACAATGCTGTTTTGCATATGCATCGAACCGATAAAGACAAAAAATAGATTGCAATTGCGATATCATACCCCCTGATGAGACATGCGTCACGCCATGGCTCATAATAGCTGCCCATTTAAACATATTTTTTGGCAATATGGGTTTCTTTTGTGGTCATACGTACAAATCATTTGCATACGTAGCTCCTTTAGCTATCCACATTTGTTTTTCTCTGTCAGTTGCCTGCTGTTGCATGTCAGCAAGCAGTGTATGACCTAAATGCAAATCTGGAGTAGTTTCCTGTACAACAAAAATAGAAGAAGCTGCTGCTGCCTCTTTTGCTGCTCTGTCAGCAAAATCATTTCCTTTTGAAATACTGTCAGAGCCTTTGGTGTGAGCCGCACATTTGCATATAGCAATTTGTTTAGGCAATTTCACAGCCTTCAGTAGTGCAGTTAAGAGAGTGGCATGAGTCACTGGCTTTCCAGATGATGTCACCATTCCACGCTCTTCCCACAGTTTTGCAAACACATGTACTGTGCTAAAAGCGTACTGGCTGTCTGTATAAATTGTTACAGCCGTACCTTGAAACAGATAGCAAGCTGCAGTTAAAGCAACTAATTCAGCTGCTTGTGCTGAAAATGAGGATGGCAATGAAGCAGAATCCAATACTTCTGAATTTGTGACAACAGCATATCCAGATTGTGTTTGTCCATAGCGTTTTTAGTGGAAGAACCATCCACATACACAATTGTACTGTTTGGGATGGGTGTGTCCTGGAGGTCCGGGCGTGCTTTCGTACAGACTGTAGCTACATCAAGACAATTGTGCGGCTCACCATCCTCAGGTAAAGGTATCAATGTGGAGGGATTCAATGTTGTACAGCGCTCTACCGTAAGATGTGGTTGTGATAATAGCAAGGACATACACGAAAGATGTCTTGCTGGGGACAAAAGGCTCATGTTTGTCTGCAACAGAAGTGCTGAAACTGCATGTGGAACTTTCAGTGTCAACTGATGGAATAGAACAACATTACTGCTACTTTGAACAGCCATAGAGGCTGCAACAACAGCCTGTACACATGGTGGTAAAGCACTTGCTACTGCATCCAATTTAGATGAGTAGTAGGCAACTGGCCTCAATTTTGAGCCATACACTTGAACCAAAACACTAGTCATGAACTTATTCTTACAATCAACTGTTTGAATGAATGGTTTACTATAATCTGGTAGTGCCAAAACTGTGGATGACACTAATGTTTGTTTTACTTTTACAAAGGCTTCCTCAGCATCTTTGTTCCATTCCAACACGGTTGACATTGAAATATCATCTTTGTACATCAAATCAGAAAGTGGACTAGTCAACTCTGCATAGCAAGGAATCCATGCCCTGCAGTAATTAGTCAGTCCAAGAAATGACATCATCTGCTTTTTGGTTTGTGGTTTTGGAGCGTGCAAAATTGCTTCCTTCCTGTCAGACAGGATCGTGCGCCCTGTGGCTGATAATTCATGTCCTAAATATTTTACTTTATCCCTACACAACTGAACTTTGTTTTTACTCACTTTGTGGCCATTATTAAATAAGAAACATAATAATGCTACTGTGTCAGTTATGCAGTTTTCTCGTGTGTCAGAGGCAATCAAGATGTCATCAACATACACTAATAGTTGGCTATCTGCCGGTGGAACAAAATTGGCTAAACATGCTGACATGACTTGAGAATAAATAGTTGGGCTCTCTGCGTAACCCTGCGGTAATCTGGTGAATGTATATCGTTGTCCTTTAAAGGTAAAAGCAAACCAGAATTGACTATCTGGGTGTACTGGCACAGAGAAAAATGCATTAGTTATGTCAATTACTGAGAAACTATTACAATTTGGTCTCAGCGAATTTAACAAGGTGTGTGGATCTGGGACACATGGTGCTCTTTTAATCACAGCAGCATTTACTGCCTGCAGATCTTGAATCATTCTCCACCCCACTGAGGGCGGAGCCTTTTTTTACAGGAAATATGGGTGTGTTACATGGTGAATCTGGACATGGCACTATTACTCCTGCTGTTAATAAATCCTCTATTACTGGCCTGATTCCGTCAATTGCATCAGGTTTTAATGGATACTGTCTTACACATGGTCTGTATTCTGTTTTTGGTCTTATAACTACAGGTTGTGCATTTTTTATCAGTCCTACGTCTGAAGGACCTGTTGTCCACAATCCTGATGGTACAGAAGAGAGAAGATCATCTTCTTCAGGACTCAACTGAAACACTCAGGACTGTGAAGTGGACACATCAATGTGTGTTCCAGCTGTCAACACCAATGAGACATTAACTGGCACTTTATACAATTTAGTTGATGGACTGAACTCCGTTCGTGGTCCAACTCTGCTCCAATCAGTGGCTGACAAAGCTGTTATGACTGTCAGTCCCAATTCTTGCCATTCTGTCAAATATGGTTTACAAAGTGACACATGTAATGGCATACCTGTGAATCTCAATTTTAAAACATCTTCAGTGGCACCTGTCACTGTTATGACAGCTGTTGAGTTGCCATCATGAATCAAATCGGTCATTATCAGCTTCACAGGTGAAATATTTTTCAATTTGTTTTCATACACTGGTGTTCCTGGCAATATGCCACTATGGACTCTAAATACACTCTCAAATCTGCATCTAAACTCTATCCATGGTTCTCCTTCTTTCTGTGTTGTCCTGGTAATTTCAGTATAATTTATTTTTGGTCCTAACACTCCTTTTGCACGTGTAATCATAGCTTCCACTCTTGTTTCTAAGACTGGATCATCATGTGTCAGTGGTACGCCTTGTTGGTCTGCAGGATTCCAGTCTCCGCGTACCTGACTCCATTTAGGGCCACATGCTTTCATCCACACCTGTTGGACTTCAGGTCCATTAAGGTGGTAAGAACTTCTAATGTTTTCTATATCCTGCATAAATCCCTCAATGTCGACATGTGGCGATGGTATCATGTCGACTGCTGCTTTCATATCATCAGCATTCCATGTTCGATATACGAGCATGGTTGATCGCTGTCCTGCTGTTCCTGCACAAGGATTTGGTACTTCTATCATAGGATAGGCACCTCCCTGGTCACTGTGTTCCACCATGGGAGGGGCTGTAGGCACTTTCGCTTGACTGCGTGTTTGTGGTTTTTCTGGTTTTTCACTTTTTACCTTAGGTTTTACTGCCAAATCATACTGTGGTGGCGGTACATCGTCATCCTCTGGTAGAGGAGATGAAGGTGTTGTTGTCACCGACGATCCAGCCGGCGGTGGTTGCTGAGGTTGTTCAGGTTCTCTGTGCTGAATTATCACATCTTCTTCTGCCTTACCTACAGCTTTCTTTTTCCTTGCTTTCTCTAATCGTCGCTTCTCTGCTCCCTTCTGTCTGTTCTCTGCTTCCTCCTCCCAAAATGCCACTAAATCTGCCCCTACTTTCTGCATCTTTTTCTAATCACCTTTATGTTCCCGTTCTAACTCCTTCTTCAGCTTCTGTATACTGATCAGGTTCAGTCGTCCGTCAAAGTCATGTTTATTTATCCAGGTCTCCAATTTCTTTGTTGCTTTTGGATTTTTTGCTTCCATAAATTTCCAGTCGTCAGTTGATAAATTTTCCTTATTTTTAGACGTCTTACCCCCCATTTTTATTATCCCTTGTTATAATTTGGACTTCAGACGGGGGCACACCTAGGGTGTTCTAAATCTGAAGTTTTCACTTTCTTTGGACGTGACAATTAATTTGCCGTCGTGTGGTTGATTCCTTTCACCTCCCCGTAGGAAGCGGAATCACTTGCCTGCTGCTTCCACACGCACGGTTGTCACTAACGTTGTCCAAAGTATTACACTTTCACACAGTTATTTACACTTACACAAAACACTATTTACACATAGAAACACTTTTAATAATCGTACGCGTATTCTTATGCCAGGGGAGCTCGCCCTCCCGTGAAATTTAACTAATGTCCTGCATTAGGGGACTCCGCCGTCTCTGCCAGATTTAACTGCTTTTTTACAGTGCACGTATTTCTACCCGGGATTTCCTTTACGTATTAAAACAGAGGAGTCCGTACCCTCCTTCCGGAATTTAACTACGGGCGTCCCTCGCAACCGTAGAGGAGTCCGCCCTCCTCGCGGATTTTAACTGCTTTGCATTAACAGACGATTCCACGCCATCGCTTACGGAGTTTAACTGTTTTATGTGATCACTTTTATCCCCTACCGGTACGCGTATATAAACAGAGGAGTCCGCACCCTCCTTACAGAGTTTAACTGCTTTGCATTAACAGACGATTCTGTATCATCGCTTGCGGAATTTAACTGTTTATGTGATCTGATCACCACTCACTCAGTACTATTTACAAAGAAATTCTACTCACTGACTCGACTTCCTGTCTGTCTTCTTCGGGAAAATCTCGTCAACCAGACGATGCCAACGGTGGCCGACAATGGCAGACACGATCAATCGATCGGACCTTGGCCAAGGATTTACGTCTGGACTTGACGACCTCCGCTGGACACCTCCGGTGTTGTTGAGATCCCGGACGAGCCCCCAGTCAATGTTGGGTATTTTCTCCTCCAAACATTTTTAAAACCTTTAACAAGACAAACAGAGTCAAGAAACACCAGTGAGACAGAAAGTCAAATTTTACGCGCGGAGTGCAGTCAGGCTGTACACCAAGGCTACACTAAAGTCTGGCCTGCGCTTCGCTCTTTTTATTAGTGAATCCCTCATCACATAAACAAAAACTTGTCCTAAGGGTGGGGGAATGACGCAAGACAAGTTTCTTCCCGTAACATAAACACACACGTCAATAAGTGCAGCTGTAAGCAAAAACAGTTTCTTTCTTTTACTCTTATCGTCGAAGGTCAGCACATCTCGTTCGCAGTTATCAGCTGTTCTGCATCTGCCTGGAACACTAAGCATCACATCACAATCAGTCAAAATTCAACCTTCAGTTCTTTTACTCCCAGTCGTTAGCGGCTACGAAAACAAGTTGTATAATAATAATAATAAGTACATCCAGCTCCTCATTCCCAGTTCAGATTGACCCCAGCATGCTAAAACAAGGTTGAATAACACGTACATTCTCGGGTTTAAGTGCAAACAGCACAACACCGTTCTCATCAGAAAGAAGACAAAAGGTACAAATGTTTAACAGTGATAACATATATATATATATATAAAATCCTTAACAGCAGGGATGTACATCTGGAGCTGGTCCCCGGGCGCCTAATGGCGACTTCTGCTCCTACTGGCAATTAGGATGGGTTAAATGCAGTAGACACATTTCATTGTGCAGGGAACATGTTCTTCTGTGCATATTACAATAAAATTCCTTTGAATCCTTGAATCCTTGAAAGTGTTATTGTTTTTTTTTCTACTGAGCGGAGATTTTATGCTGCTTTTATTAAATATTATTTAGTATATTTTTGTTTGTTACTGACAGACGCCTTGGGGTGCACAACCTGCTTTTCATTTCTAATCATGTCATATGTCGCATGACATAAATAATGTCAGGGCGGATGTAGGTGTAACATCAACACGGAATGAATGGGCCTAATAAGAGAGCCAAGATATTTTCTCATTTAAAGAGGTTAAACGCAGAAATAATATTTTTACAGGAAACACATTTGAAAATAGCAGATCATATCAGGCTTAGGAAGAACTGGATTGGACAGAGCTTCCATTCTAACTTCAATAATAAGGCACGGGGA
The DNA here is from genome assembly GCF_902500255.1 of Thalassophryne amazonica. NCBI lineage: Eukaryota > Metazoa > Chordata > Actinopteri > Batrachoidiformes > Batrachoididae > Thalassophryne > Thalassophryne amazonica. The sequence goes on from NC_047110.1 coordinate 4,343,900, forward strand.
GCAGCCGTTTACACCATCCCAAACCATCTCAGACCCCCAAGGGCGATTTGTGATAGTATCTGGGCTGCTATTCAGCACTCCAGTAATATTAGCAAGTGTTTATGCTGCAAACTGGGATGATGTTAGCTTTATACATAAACTCACCTCTCTTTTCCCAAACTTAAACAGACATAGTCTTATTCTATCTGGTGACTTTAATACGGTTATGGACCCAGCTATGGACCGCTCTAGCCATAGAACTTTGGCACACTCTATAATGTCTCTTGCTCTTGGTGAGTTTGCTGACAAAGCCGGCTGTGTTGACCCTTGGAGGTTTTTTAATGCTCACAAAAAGGAATTTTCCTACTTTTCACACGTTCATCACACATATAGTCGGATTGATTTTTTTCGTCATTGAAAAGACACTTCTCCCTTTTATAAAGAAAACTGACTATACTGCAATTGTCAAATCTGATCATGCGCCAGTTTCCTTGGATATTTCATTTTCCCAAAATGTCACACAGCCAAGAGGCTGGAGATTAGACACATCCCTACTATCAGACAGTCACTTCTGTGAATTCATTGGTGAAGCAATAGATGAGTTCATATACTTTAACAGGTCTGACTCCATATCCCCATCTACATTATGGGAAACGTTTAAAGTTGTTATAAGAGGGAAGATTATTTTGTTATTCTATTTCACATAGTAAGGAGAGAAAACAAAAAGAAAAAGAACTCCTGGAATCAATAAGACACATTGACCAACAATATTCTACCACCCCAACACCTGAGTTATATAAAGAAAGGGTTGCACTGATAACCCAATATGACCTATTGTCAACAGAAAGAACAGAAAAACGTCAGCTTTGGTTAAAAGGACATTATTATGAACATGGGGATAAAGCAGGTCGTCTTCTGGCCTACCAGCTTAAGTGTAAATCCGCGTCTCGCTTAATACCTCAGATACGTAACACATCACAATCCTTGACTGTAGACCCAATAGAGATAAATAACACTTTTAGAGATTTTTACTCCAAACTATACACATCTTCTTCCCCACAAGATAAATCAAATATGATGACTTTCTTAGACAACATTGATACCCCACAAGTAGACACAGAGGCCAAAGACAGCCTTGAAGAAACCATAAAGTTACAGGAGATTGTTGACTCCATTCATAAAATGCGAAGTGGCAAATTACCTGGGCCGGACGGCTATACTGTTGAGTTTTATAAAAAGTTTTCTCCTCAACTCGCTCCCCTGCTACTTGAAATGTTTAACCACTCCTTCAGTCAGAGTCATTTACCACAAACTTTAACAGAGGCTTCCATTTCACTTCTTTTAAAGCCAGACAAGGACCCAAATGACTGTGGGTCATATCGACCTATATCCTTGCTTAACGCTGATGTTAAAATTTTAGCCAAACTGTTAGCTTCAAGACTAGAGAATGTTACCACCAATATCATCTCAACGGAACAAACTGGTTTCATAAAGGGCCGTCAGTCCTTCACAAATATCCGTAAACTTTTAAATGTTATTTACTCTCCTGCGTCCAGGGAGACTCCTGAAGTTGTTGTTTCCCTGGACGCGGAAAAACCATTTGACAGAGTGGAATTCAGTTACTTATTTACTGTATTGGATAAATTTGGTTTTGGCTCAAACTTCATATCCTGGATACATTTATTATATACATCTCCTAAAGCATCAGTAATTACAAACAAGATATCTTCCCAACTATTTTCTCTCTCAAGAGGTACACGCCAGGGCTGCCCTCTTAGCCCACTTTTATTTGCATTAGCTATCGAACCTTTATCAGTCAAATTCAGGACAACCCCTAATATCTTTGGTATTCGTAGGTTCGAAACCGAACATAAAATCTCTTTATATGCTGACGACTTACTTCTGTATATTTCTGACCCATTATCATGTATTCCGAATATTGTCAATGTCCTTAACGACTTTGGGCTTTTCTCTGGTTACAAATTAAATTTCTCTAAGAGTGAATGCTTTCCAGTTAATAATTTGGCTCTTCAGTTACCAGACAATGCATTCCCTTTCCATATATCAAAGTCTGGATTTAAATATTTAGGCATATACATCACCCGTGCTCTCTCTGATCTCTATGAAAAGAACTTTAAACCCCTCTTGCTGAAATTGGACGCTGATTTTAAGAGATGGTCTGGTCTTTACTTATCTCTTCCAGGTAGAGTTAGTTGTATAAAAATGAATGTCTTACCCCGTTTCTTATACCTGTTTCAATGTCTCCCAATATTTTTGTCTAAGTCTTTTTTCCAATCTTTAAATAAATTAATCTCCTCTTTTCTTTGGGCAAATAAAAATGCTAGAATCCGCAGAGTTTTTAGAAAGGCCTAGAGATAAGGGTGGCCTGGCACTACCTAATATGAGAAACTACTACTGGGCATCTAATATTCAAAAAAATATATATTGGTACCAGAGTCCTCAGTTAGATTGGTGTAAGATTGAGGCAAACTCCTGTACTTCTACCTCACTTCCTGCTTTGCTCACTGCCAGTTTACCACTCTCACCCTCTAAATTCACTTCTAGCCCTGTGGTATCTTCTACTCTGAGGATATGGATACAATTCAGACAACATTTCAAACTAAAAGATTTTTCTATATACAGCCCTATTTGTAATAATCACCTTTTCCCTGCTGCCAGAATAGACCATATCTTCACTTTATGGAGGTGGAATGGTTTGGATGCATGTAACCGTCTCTATATATGTTGAGAAGGCGTCGTAGCACGGACCCACAACAGGGGGCGCAAATGAACGGACAATGAGTAAGCCAAAAGGTAACAATTTAATGTTGTGATAATACACAACGAAACGTGTCTTAATGTTCACAGTCAATAAACACCAGGTGACGTGTGGGCAGGCTCGACGATAGAAGACGCCCGACGAGAGAGAAGCCGCGTCCCACACGGCTTCCACCACCAACGGCCTGAAGAACACCGGAGCCGCCAAGTCCCGAGTCCCCAGGTGGCCTCTGTCTTCGGCTGTCGACCCTGGTACTGCTGGCAGAAAACAGAAAGATGATGTGTGAGTCCGCACACTCAGTGATTAACAGTCCAGACACCGTTAGGAGGGAGCACCTCCACCTCCAGATACGTTATCACTTGTGCAGCTCCTGTTTGTCTTCCTTCTGGATGGAGTGAGAGACGAAGACCGTCGTCCTCTCACTATCCGCCAATCCAGTCTTCCACAGACTTCACAGGTACGCGGCTGCACACAGATCACAGTTTAGATACACTAACAACAGCAGAGAAGAATTACCTTAGTACTGGTAGTCGATTTCTCGGCGGGGAGGTGGAGTTGCAGTCCGGCTTATATGGTGGTGTAGATGAGTGACAGCTGGAGTAATGAGTGACAGCTGTCACCTCCTCTGGGTCTGGCGCCCTCTTGTGCTTGGAGCCCGCACTCCAAGCAGGGCGCCCTCTGGTGGTGGTGGGCCAGCAGTACCTCCTCTTCAGCGGCCCACACAACAATATAGATGGCATTTTTGCCAATTTTACGGACCTCTCTGCCAAATTCCACTTACAAAAATCTGACCTATTCAGATATTTTCAGGTCCGTCATTTTGTTCAAAGTCAAAGTCCAACATTTCCTGCTTCTCCAGCTGACTCAGGACTTAAGAAGATTTTGCGTAACCCTATGCATTTCAGGAGGCATATCGCAAATATCTCAGATATAATTACCTCTCTTCAGGAAACGACATTAGATGGGCTTAGAACTGCATGGTCTGAAGAACTTGGCTCTGAAATTCCTGGATACATTTGGGAACATGCTCAGGAAAGAATTAATGGAACATCATCTTGTGCCTGGCTCAGCCTGATACAGTTCAAAGTCTTTCACAGAACTTACTACACTAAATCTAAACTCTCAAGAGTCTATGACGACATTGATGACAGGTGTGAGCGCTGCAATTCTGCTCCAGCAAATATGACCCATATGTTTTGGAATTGCCCTAAGCTAACTGAATTTTGGTCATCTATCTGTAAAACACTAAATGATGCATTTAACACCAAAGTCAAACCATATGCAGATATGGCCATCTTTGGAGTGCTGGCTGATGAGCACATGCTACCCATTGACAAGATGAATGCTTTTGCCTTTGCATCTTTGATAGCCCGTAGAAATATAGTCTTACATTGGAAATCCCCTGAACCACCCAAAGTGTCTGGCTCACCGAATTAATGTTTTTCTTGAAATTAGAGAAAATTAAATACTTCACTAGAGGCTCAACAAGACAATTTCACAAGATGTGGGACCCATTGATTGAGTACTTTAAAAACCTCAAGACCCTTCTGTAAGCCTATGGAGCCCTGAGATATATATTTGATCTTGCCCAATTATTGACATGTACTTGAATATGTAATGCCCCCAATGTCTGTCATAAATTATATTTTTTTTTTCTCTCTCTCAACTTTGTCACTGTATGGACAACTTAACTCTTACCAGCATTACTGTTATCATTATTATTATTGTTTTTCCCTTTAGTTATTTATTTAATCTATTTAATATCTTGTATTGTTCATTTATTTAACTTTGCTATCTATGCTTATGTTTTTTTTTTTTTCTCTCCGTTACAGCAGTATATGGGTGCTGTGGGTGGGTGGGTTTGTTTGTTAAAAAAACAAAAAAACAAATCCAACTCAAGATATTGTATTTAAATGCATCTTACTTTGTGCTTTCTTGAATAAAAAATATACTTAAAAAAATGTTTGTTTATATATATATATATATATATATATATATATATATATATATATATATATATATATATATATATATATATATATACTTGCAGTTGTTTAATATAATATGAAAATTCAGTAAGGTATATCTTATATTCCAATTGTAAGGTGGAACTATGCTAGTATATAAAGGTTTATCTAAATATCTAAAAAGGAAGAGTAAAATAGGAGAGTAGAGCCACTTAGGTGCCTGGTCTTGAGAACCAGGGATGGTGAATGGCTTTATATCTACTTGTAATAAAATGCTAGTAAAAATCATATATATATATATATATATATATATATATATATATATATATATATATATATATGTATATATATATATATATATATATATATATATATATATATATATATATATATATATATGTATATATATATATATATATATATATATATATATATGTTGTCATTAAAAGACTAGCAGTAATATTACATTGGAAAAAGCAGCAAGGTAAATGACCACAATGGCAAGGCATACTTCAGATTTATATTTTAATACATAAGGATTTTTTTATCCGAGCTTTTAATCAGCTTGAATACAACTTACAAGGCTTCATTTATAAAAATCCATCGAGAATTATGACAGAAAAAAAAACATAGTAAATTCCAAAAATTTCCAGACTTTACATAAAACATTTTTTTTTCTACCCAGGCGTGTATGGGTTCATTAGAAAGAGCAATTAAAGGGCTTTAAAACAAGCCTACGTTTATTAAAATCTGTTAACAAATAGCGACAATAGAGAGAGAGAAGCATCACAGTTTGTCATAATTTCCCCAAATTTCTACATTTTACATAAAAGTTTTTTTTTCACTACACATACATAGGTTCATCGGAAAGAGCTTTCAAAGGGCTTTAAAACAAGCCAAATTTATTAAAATGCGTTAAGAAATAGCGACGCTAGTGCAAAAAAAAAAGCGGTCAGTTTATTATTGATGAGCTGCACATTTCCACTCTTAGTAATATGGCGCCTTCCTGTGTCCTGAGCGACGCTTATAGATTGAGGCGCGTCCAGTCTATATTTACATGTCTATGTTTATGGGTTGTCGGGTTTAACTCCAGCCCTGCAGGGGGTGGCAGACGATAAATGCGTCTGCGTTATTCAAAAAACGATTATGGAGATTTTTTTTTTTTTACTTTATTTTTTCAAAATTTTATTTAGCATTTCAAAAATGGATTATGGAGAGAGAAAACAAAAACAAAACAAAAGGTCATTCTTTGCGTCACGATCAACAGCAGTCCGTGATTGGTCAGTTTGGCTGAATTTTATTTCCGGGTTTTCGTCAAGTTCACTTATTTTTCACCTGCAGCGGTATAAACAGGATATACTTTCAAAATAAAACTAACGTAACTGCGACGTTGATAACTTGTGAAGCGAGCGCAATAAATCGAGTTAACCTGATTGTGATTTTTACGGTTCTTCTGGAAGTTCACACAAATCGCGCAGTGTGACGACGTGGCAATGAATGTGAGAGGTTTTTAAACCGGATCTTGTTGTGGTTTGGTCGGTTAGCAGACAGCTGATGCTGCTGCTCTTCCTCCCGGACAGAAACAGAAAACCCACTTTCAAAGTTCGCTTCTTTATTACACACACGTCTTCAGATCAAAGGACAAAGGTGAGTCATGTTTCAGTCCATGCTTGAAGAAAACTGGCTATGAAACTGACTGATTTCATCCTCATATTTGGAATGAATTGTCCCCAAACTTTTTTGGAATATGTTTCAGGTCCTAAATACAGGTTTTAGTCCCTTCGGCTGCTCCCTGGTTCTCAATCGGGGTCACCACAGTAGACCCAAGGTCCAAGGTTCATCTGCATGTTGATTTGGCACAAGTTTAACGCCGGATGTCCTTCCTGACACAACTCCACATTACATGATGGAGAAACCGGCAGGGGTGGGGTTTGATCTGGGATCCTGGGGTTTGAACTGGGATCCTGGGGTTTGAATCGGCAACCTGGGGTTTGATCCGGGATCCTGGGATTTGAACTGGGGACCTGGGGTTTGAACCTGGATCCTGGGATTTCAACCGTGAATCTGGGGTTTGAACCTGGATCCTGGGGTTTGAACTGGGGAACCTGGGGTTTGAACTGGGGGGCTGATGGTCTAGTGGTTAAGTGTTGGGCTTGAGACCAGAGGATCTTTGGTTCAAATCCCAGCCTGACTGGAAAATCAGTAAGGGCCCTTGGGCAAGGTCCTTAAGCCTCTAGTTGCTCCTGGTGTGTAGTGAGCACCTTGTAAGGCAGCAGCCTGACATTGGGGTAAATGTGAGGCATTACTGTAAAGCGCTTTGAGTGTCTGATGCAGATGGAAAAGCACTATATAAATGCAGTCAATTTACCATTTACTTCTTGGAATCCACCCAGTCCATGGGGTCAGTCTCAACATGCAGGCGTTATCATGGAAATGTACCAGGTCAGGGCCTTTGTCTCTGATTCACCACGCTCTGAATTGTGGATATTTGCCCTTCATGTTAATCCAGTGTTTAATCCAATACCAGAGTTTTCTTTACACATTAACTGTTTCACTCCAATTGTACTTTTAACTCCAAATTAAGGTCTTATAGTTTCCTTTGAAAGAGAACATACATTTTGCACAAAACATATTTTCTGTTAAACATCTGTTCAATGTCATCATAAATACACAATATAATCCTGGCAGTTCATATAAATTCTTCATTAGCACACCTTTCTTTGACAAAAAATTACACTACAGAACATGGAGTTTAAACCGGGAACCTGAAGCAGAAGTTAAACTGAACATAAGAATCTTATTATTTCCTGTTGGAGTGGAAAGTCCTTCATCCGTGTGTGTGTGTGTGTGTGTGTGTGTGTGTGTGTGTGTGTGTGTGTGTGTGTGTGTGTGTGTGTGTAAGAGCTGCATTATTGTAAAATGCTTCAGCTGGAAATACAGTCCATTTACCAAAAAATACACCAACTGAGCAAACAGCGAGAAATAATCTGAATAAACAAATACAAAACCCACATGTGATTTACCCTGACCTCTAGTAATACTGTGAGAAATCTTGGAGTCATTTTTGATCAGGATATGTCATTCAAAGCGCATGTTAAACAAATATGTAGGACTGCTTTTTTGCATTTACGCAATATCTCTAAAATCAGAAAGGTCTTGTCTCAGAGTGATGCTGAAAAACTAATTCATGCATTTATTTCCTCTAGGCTGGACTATTGTAATTCATTATTATCAGGTTGTCCTAAAAGTTCCTTAAAAAGCCTTCAGTTAATTCAAAATGCTGCAGCTAGAGTACTGACGGGGACTAGAAGGAGAGAGCATATCTCACCCATATTGGCCTCTCTTCATTGGCTTCCTGTTAATTCTAGAATAGAATTTAAAATTCTTCTTCTTACTTATAAGGTTTTGAATAATCAGGTCCCATCTTATCTTAGGGACCTCGTAGTACCATATCACCCCAATAGAGCGCTTCGCTCTCAGACTGCAGGCTTACTTGTAGTTCCTAGGGTTTGTAAGAGTAGAATGGGAGGCAGAGCCTTCAGCTTTCAGGCTCCTCTCCTGTGGAACCAGCTCCCAATTCAGATCAGGGAGACAGACACCCTCTCTACTTTTAAGATTAGGCTTAAAACTTTCCTTTTTGCTAAAGCTTATAGTTAGGGCTGGATCAGGTGACCCTGAACCATCCCTTAGTTATGCTGCTATAGACGTAGACTGCTGGGGGGTTCCCATGATGCATTGTTTCTTTCTCTTTTTGCTCTGTATGCACCACTCTGCATTTAATCATTAGTGATTGATCTCTGCTCCCCTCCACAGCATGTCTTTTTCCTGGTTCTCTCCCTCAGCCCCAACCAGTCCCAGCAGAAGACTGCCCCTCCCTGAGCCTGGTTCTGCTGGAGGTTTCTTCCTGTTAAAAGGGAGTTTTTCCTTCCCACTGTAGCCAAGTGCTTGTTCACAGGGGGTCGTTTTGACCGTTGGGGTTTTTCTGTAATTATTGTATGGCTTTGCCTTACAATATAAAGCACCTTGGGGCAACTGTTTGTTGTGATTTGGCGCTATATAAATAAAATTGATTGATTGATTGATTGATCAAACAGGAATTAAAGTATGTAAAAAGTCATGAAGATGTTTTTTTTTTTTACATGTAGCAACATTTCATTTATTTTCATATCAGATCATTTAGAGACAGCAAAAATGCAGCTATTACAAACAATGCTGTGTGCCAAGATGACTATTAAATTATTCATTTCAGTTTATTTCATTTATATCAAATCAAAATCAAATCAATTTTATTTATATAGCGCCAAATCACAACAAACAGTCACCCCAAGGCGCTTTATATTTTAAGGCAAGGCCATACAATAATTACAGAAAAACCCCAACGGTCAAAACGACCCCCTGTGAGCAAGCACTTGGCGACAGTGGGAAGGAAAAACTCCCTTTTAACAGGAAGAAACCTCCAGCAGAACCAGGCTCAGGGAGGGGCAGTCTTCTGCTGGGACTGGTTGGGGCTGAGGGAGAGAACCAGGAAAAAGACATGCTGTGGAGGGGAGCAGAGATCAATCACTAATGATTAAATGCAGAGTGGTGCATACAGAGCAAAAAGAGAAAGAAACACTCAGTGCATCATGGGAACCCCCCAGCAGTCTAAGTCTATAGCAGCATAACTAAGGGATGGTTCAGGGTCACCTGATCCAGCCAATGAAGAGAGGCCAATATGGGTGAGATATGCTCTCTCCTTCTAGTCCCCGTTAGTACTCTAGCTGCAGCATTTTGAATTAACTGAAGGCTTTTCAGGGAACTTTTAGGACAACCTGATAATAATGAATTACAATAGTCCAGCCTAGAGGAAATAAATGCATTAATTAGTTTTTCAGTATCACTCTGAGACAAGACCTTTCTAATTTTAGAGATATTGCGCAAATGCAAAAAAGCAGTCCTACATATTTGCTTAATATGCGCACTGAAGGACATATCCTGATCAAAAATGACTCCAAGATTTCTCACAGTATTACTAGAGGTCAGGGTAATGCCATCCAGAGTAAGGATCTGGTTAGACACCATGTTTCTAAGATTTTTGGGGCCAAGTACAATAACTTCAGTTTTATCTGAGTTTAAAAGCAGGAAATTAGAGGTCATCCATGTCTTTATGTCTGTAAGACAATCCTGCAGTTTAATTAATTGGTGTGTGTCCTCTGGCCTCATGGATAGATAAAGCTGTGTATCATCTGCGTAACAATGAAAATTTAAGCAATGCTTTCTAATAATACTGCCTATGTTATGGATAAGACGCGGAGTGAGGAGCGGTCCAGTATCTGACAGAACCCAGCATGAAATAATCAGAAGCAGTTCCAAAAAGAAAACACATTTATTTTTCTCCCCTTTGTGCTATACATAAAATACTAATTAATTAAAGTTCTGGTGAGGTAAAAAGGCGGCGCGCTCTCTCAGCGTCTCAACAGTCGGAGTCCGAACGTTCAGGACTCAGGAGTTCCGCCGACACCCCCCCCCCAGGTGACGTTTTCCCAGAACTGTACTCTGCAAAGGAGGAACAGAGATGAGATTATTCAACACTATTACTACGAAATATTGTTTGGAGGCAAACTTATCAGCTACATGTTTAGGTCTGAATTCCAACTTAATTCAAGGAGGCTGCTGCTCACAGCTAGTGGAGGATCATTAATCCGCACGCAACTGCCGTGAGGAGCACGCCAAACACTTTCCACCAATAATTACTTATAGCTGCGTATAAGACGCCAATTTACATTCACGGATAAACTTTTCAGAATATTCACCTCTGCCGTGTGCTGACAACGTGTGTCTCTCACCCTCGTCCTCCTTCACAGGGGCGATGTCAGACTCTGAAACGGCCCTCAGCGTCCCCACACGGTCGTCACAAGGTCATATTCTCCGGCAATCTTATCCAACTCACTGCTGGTTTAAATGTAGCTCTTCATCACTACATTGGCACCAGCTGTAAGTCCTCAGATCTGCACGTGAACATCACAGGTGTCGTGGATTGTCCTGGTAGAGAGCCGCACGAGAATGCAACAGGTGCAGCCAATCATTGTAACAGAGGAGAGAGACTCTTCTGCAGCACATTTTCCTCAGAGAACAGCCCCAAATCACCTGGGAAGGAAAATAACACAAACAACCCAACCTTGTCCAGCCAACCCCCCCCCCCCCCCCCCCAACACACAACAGCCTAAGGGAAGCATGTATAAAGTGAATAAAATCGGTCCTAGCACAGAACCTTGTGGAACTCCATAATTAACCTTGGTCTGTGAAGAAGACTCCCCATTTACATGAACAAATTGTAATCTGTTAGATAAATATGATTCAAACCACCGCAGCGCAGTGCCTTTAATACCTATGGCATGCTCTAATCTCTGTAATAAAATTTTATGGTCAACAGTATCAAAAGCAGCACTGAGGTCTAACAGAACAAGCACAGAGATGAGTCCACTGTCCGAGGCCATAAGAAGATCATTTGTAACCTTCACTAATGCTGTTTCTGTACTATGATGAATTCTGAAACCTGACTGAAACTCTTCAAATAGACCATTCCTCTGCAGATGATCAGTTAGCTGTTTTACAACTACCCTTCCAAGAATTTTTGAGAGAAAAGGAAGGTTGGAGATTGGCCTATAATTAGCTAAGATAGCTGGGTCAAGTGATGGCTTTTTAAGTAATGGTTTAATTACTGCCACCTTAAAAGCCTGTGGTACATAGCCAACTAATAAAGACAGATTGATCATATTTAAGATCGAAGCATTAAATAATGGTATGGCTTCCTTGAGCAGCCTGGTAGGAATGGGGTCTAATAGACATGTTGATGGTTTGGATGAAGTAACTAATGAAAATAACTCAGACAGAACAATCGGAGAGAAAGAGTCTAACCAAATACTGGCATCACTGAAAGCAGCCAAAGATAACAATACGTCTTTGGGATGGTTATGAGTAATTTTTTCTCTAATAGTTAAAATTTTATTAGCAAAGAAAGTCATGAAGTCATTACTAGTTAAGTTAAAGGAATACTCAGCTCAGTAGAGCTCTGACTCTTTGTCAGCCTGGCTACAGTGCTGAAAAGAAACCTGGGGTTGTTCTTATTTTCTTCAATTAGTGATGAGTAGTAAGATGTCCTAGCTTTACGGAGGGCTTTTTTTTATAGAGCAACAGACTCTTTTTCCAGGCTAATGAAGATCTTCTAAATTAGTGAGACGCCATTTTCCTCTCCACTTACGGGTTATCTGCTTTAAACTGCGAGTTTGTGAGTTATACCACAGAGTCAGGCACTTCTGATTTAAAGCTCTCTTTTTCAGAGGAGCTACAGCATCCAAAGTTGTCTTCAATGAGGATGTAAAACTACTCTGCACTGTGTTGGTATATGGCATTAGAGAACATAAAGAAGGAATCATATCCTTAAACCTAGTTACAGTGCTTTCTGAAAGACTTCTAGTGTAATGAAACTTATTCCCACTGCTGGGTAGTCCATCAGAGTAAATGTAAATGTTATTAAGAAATGATCAGACAGAAGGGAGTTTTCAGGAAATACTGTTAAGTCTTCAGTTTCCATACCATAAGTCAGAACAAGATCTGAGATATGTTTAAAGTGGTGGGTGGACTCATTTACATTTTGAGCAAAGCCAATTGAGTCTAACAATAGATTAAATTCAGTGTTGAGGCTGTCATTCTCAGCATCTGTGTGGATGTTAAAATCGCCCACTATAATTATCTTATCTGAGCTAAGCACTAAGTCAGACTAAAGGTCTGAAAATTCACAGAGAACTCACAGTAACGACCAGGTGGACAATAGATAATAACAAATAAAACTGGTTTTTGGGACTTCCAATTTGGATGGACAAGACTAAGAGTCAAGCTTTCAAATGAATTAAAGCTCTGTCTGGGTTTTTGATTAATTAATAAGCTGGAATGGAAGATTGCTGCTAATCCTCCGCCTCGGCCCGTGCTACGAGCATTCTGCAAGTTATTGTGACTCGGGGGTGTTGACTCATTTAAACTAACATATTCATCCTGCTGTAACCAGGTTTCTGTAAGACAGAATAAATTAATATGTTGATCAATTATTATATCATTTACCAACAGGGACTTAGAAGAGAGAGACCTAATGTTTAATAGACCACATTTAACTGTTTTAGTCTGTGGTGCAGTTGAAGGTGCTATATTATTTTTTCTTTTTGAATTTTTATGCTTAAATAGATTTTTGCTGGTTATTGGTGGTCTGGGAGCAGGCACCGTCTCTACGGGGATGGGGTAATGAGGGGATGGCAGGGGGAGAGAAGCTGCAGAGAGGCGTGTAACACTACAACTCTGCTTCCTGGTCCCAACCCTAACCCTATCATTTTCCAAACCATCAACATGTTTATTAGACCCCATTCCTACCAGGCTGCTCAAGGAAGCCCTACCATTATTTAATGCTTCGATCTTAAATATGATCAATCTATCTTTGTTAGTTGGCTATGTACCACAGGCTTTTAAGGTGGCAGTAATTAAACCATTACTTAAAAAAGCCATCACTTGACCCAGCTATCTTAGCTAATTATAGGCCAATCTCCAACCTTCCTTTTCTCTCAAAAAGTCTTGAAAGGGTAGTTGTAAAACAGCTAACTGATCATCTGCAGAGGAATGGTCTATTTGAAGAGTTTCAGTCAGGTTTTAGAATTCATCATAGTACAGAAACAGCATTAGTGAAGGTTACAAATGATCTTCTTATGGCCTCGGACAGTGGACTCACCTCTGTGCTTGTTCTGTTAGACCTCAGTGCTGCTTTTGATACTGTTGACCATAAAATGTTATTACAGAGATTAGAGCATGCCATAGGTATTAAAGGCACTGCACTGAGGTGGTTTGAATCTTATTTGTCTAATAGATTACAATTTGTTCATGTAAATGGGGAATCTTCTTCACCTACTAAAGTTAATTATGGAGTTCCACAAGGTTCTGTGCTAGGACCAATTTTATTAACTTTATACATGCTTCCCTTAGGTAGTATTATTAGACGGTATTGCTTAAATTTTCATTGTTACGCAGATGATACCCAGCTTTATCTATCCATGAAGCCAGAGGACACACACCAATTAGCTAAACTGCAGGATTGTCTTACAGACATAAAGACATGGATGACCTCTAATTTCCTGCTTTTAAACTCAGATAAAACTGAAGTTATTGTACTTGGCCCCACAAATCTTAGAAACATGGTGTCTAACTTAGAAACATGGTGTCTAACCAGATCCTTACTCTGGATGGCATTACCCTGACCTCTAGTAATACTGTGAGAAATCTTGGAATCATTTTTGATCAGGATATGTCATTCAAAGCGCATATTAAACAAATATGTAGGACTGCTTTTTTGCATTTACGCAATATCTCTAAAATCAGAAAGGTCTTGTCTCAGAGTGATGCTGAAAAACTAATTCATGTAATTCATGTAATTCACTAATTCATTTATTTCCTCTAGGCTGGACTATTGTAATTCATTATTATCAGGTTGTCCTAAAAGTTCCCTAAAAAGCCTTCAGTTAATTCAAAATGCTGCAGCTAGAGTACTGACGGGGACTAGAAGGAGAGAGCATATCTCACCCATATTGGCCTCTCTTCATTGGCTTCCTGTTAATTCTAGAATAGAATTTAAAATTCTTCTTCTTACTTATAAGGTTTTGAATAATCAGGTCCCATCTTATCTTAGGGACCTCGTAGTACCATATCACCCCAATAGAGCGCTTCGCTCTCAGACAGACACCCTCTCTACTTTTAAGATTAGGCTTAAAACTTTCCTTTTTGCTAAAGCTTATAGTTAGGGCTGGATCAGGTGACCCTGAACCATCCCTTAGTTATGCTGCTATAGACTTAGACTGCTGGGGGGTTCCCATGATGCACTGTTTCTTTCTCTTTTTGCTCTGTATGCACCACTCTGCATTTAATCATTAGTGATTGATCTCTGCTCCCCTCCACAGCATGTCTTTTTCCTGGTTCTCTCCCTCAGCCCCAACCAGTCCAGCAGAAGACTGCCCCTCCCTGAGCCTGGTTCTGCTGGAGGTTTCTTCCTGTTAAAAGGGAGTTTTTCCTTCCCACTGTCGCCAAGTGCTTGCTCACAGGGGGTCGTTTTGACCATTGGGGTTTTACATAATTATTGTATGGCCTTGTCTTACAATATAAAGCGCCTTGGGGCAACTGTTTGTTGTGATTTGGCGCTATATAAAAAAATTGATTGATTGATTGAATTGAATTTTGCTTATGACCGGGATTTTTCTCGGGTACCTTTTACGGCCCTCTCTACTTGGGTACCATTGTTGCAAGGACTCTCCTCTAGTATTAAGACTTTGATTTATCAAGACCTACAGGCTTTCTCAAATATCAGAATAACACCAACTTATAAATATAATTTGAATGTTGAACAGTTTAGAGCCATAAAAACTCTAAGCCGAAATCAGGATATTATTATTAAACCAGCGGATAAAGGCTCTCAAATTGTAATCATGGATAAATTCCAGTATTTAGTTGAAGCGAACAGACAACTCAATAATAAATTTCATTATGTTGAGTTACCTCATTTGATTCAAGATACTACACAGATTATGATGAAAAAAATTTTACAACAAATATTGGAACAAAAATTTATCACATTCAAACAATACACTTACCTTAAAGGGCCAGACAACCCCAGACCTAGACAATTTTATTTATTACCTAAAATTCATAAGGCTCCAGAATCTTGGACGGTCCCCTTTCAAATTCCAACAGGTAGACCAATAGTAAGTGACTGTGGATCGGAATCATACAGAATAGCAGAGTTAATTGACTATTATATTAATCCTTTATCCCAAAAACATCATAGTTATGTAAGGGATACGTATGATTTTGTGGCGAGACTGGCGACGGTGAGGGCACCCCGAGAAGCATTTCTATTTTCCATAGATATTGATTCCCTTTATACTAATATAGATACAGACCTTGGATTAAAAGCAGTAAAACAAGCATTTGACGCCCACCCGGATCCAAATAGACCTGACCAGGCACTTTTAAAATTATTGGAACTGAGTCTCACTCGTAATGATTTTGAATTTAATGACAAATTTTACTTACAGATACATGGAACGGCTATGGGGAAGAAGTTTGCCCCTGCATACGCGAATCTATACATGCGTATGTGGGAGGAAACCGCATTTACAAAATGTAATGTACTGCCCCTACTATATTTGAGATACCTGGATGACATCTTTGGTATTTGGGGAAGAACAAAGGAAGAATTCCAATCCTTCCTAGAAGTCCTAGGGACACATCACACTGCTATTAAAATTACATATAATGTCCAAAGTCAGGAACTAGAGTTCCTTGATACACAGGTTTTTTTTAATAATAAAGAGGGAGCAGATTACAAAACATTAGCAACTAGGGTTTGGTTTAAAGAGACCGATAGACATGCCTTATTATTTAAATCTAGTTTTCATCTGAAACATACGTTTAAAGGAATTATTAAATCACAGTTAATTCGATTTCATAGAATTTGTACTTTCCCAGAGGATGTGGAGAAAGCCACACAGATCCTCTTTTCAGTTTTAATACAGCGAGGTTATTCTAGACATTTCTTGAGGGGTATTAAGGCAGAAACAAAGAAATTATTCTCTAATGGACGCTCTTATATAAAAGAAATAGATACTCGTTTTATAATTCCGTTTGTTTCAACCTTTTCACAAATTGCGATGAGACTTGGTCCCAAAATTAAAACGAATTTTCAACAGGCACAGAGACAGAATCCAGCTTTAGGAGTTTTCCGGGTTATCTCAGCGTACAGGAGAAATAAAAACCTTCAAGACATGTTAGTACATGCTAAATTTAACAAATATACCCAAAAATGTAAATACTTTGTCTCGTTAAAGTTTATCCAGAACCCATGGGCAGGAACGGGTGCTCCCATTTGGCAAAGTTTTACATTAAGTACATCTAATGTGGTATATGGGATTCAATGCGCCCGTTGTAAGAGATTATACATTGGGGAAACGAAACATAATCTGGAAACTAGGTTTAAACAACATCTGTACAATATCAGAAAAAGAAATACAGGAAAGCTCCTTTATGCTCATTTTCAAACCCATTCTATTGAGGATGTACAAATCTTTGGATTAGAAAGCAAAATATCTTGGACAACAGGGCAGCGAAGGAGAACAGAGAGAAATTGGATTATCTCCCTGAACTGTTTGGATCCAATGGGCTTAAATGCTAGATAATAGTCCCTGTTTTTGAAAAAGCATATTGATGCATATATACCCGTTGGTCATGTTGTATGCTTGGGCCGTGTGATGTTGTTTGCCATCCAAATAAAAGGATGTGTACTAACATTGTGTTTTTGATCGATGATTTTGACAGTCTTTCTGAAATATATTATATATAGGGTTGTTTTAAATCTATGGAGGTTGAAACATTTTAAGTTTTTATATACTACTGTAGGTTATTAATGGGGTGATGTAGGTAAATTTGGATGGCGGACCACCTCACTGGCTCAGGGTAAGGGATATAAAAGATATTTGAACTCTTAATTTGATCTAGAAGGGGACTATTTATTATATTAGAAGATGTAAAAATTAACCAGGTCTTAGACATCCTCATGGTTATATGCATGTATATATGCACATATATATGTTATGTATAGAGATTATATTTTTATATAAGTCCTGGTCATTTGGGGATGGAGAGGGAGTTGCCCCCCCCCCCCCCCCCAATTAATTGGAATAAGTCTAAATTATAGAAATGCAAACTATTGGAATTATAAGGCTTATAGTATTATGCATAAATATTTACCGTAATTGGGGTTAAAAATAAGATGGAGATTCCCTATTGGTTTATATATATATAAATAGATATGAGGACCATAATTAGGTCACTATTTAAAGGACCACACTGGCCAAAACACACACATAAGTAGATGTATGTTTGAATGGATTCAAAATGATTATGTGATATTCTTTTATTAATTAGACTTTGGTGTGTGGGTTTGCTGTGTGCCTAAATTACTAATATTTTAAGCTTAACTAAGTAATTTGGTGTTTTGGTGTGTAAAGATGCATGGTTTTCAATGCATGTTTTTAATTTTTTGAGTTTGGTACTGACACTAGGATACCACCAGAGGGAGACACAGACTATTATACTTACCATCATTGCAAACTGATTCTTATATTTCAGTGAACTCTAATATAAGACTGTTTGAAATGTAATATTTATCTTCCTTTGGAAACTTGGATTAAAGAACCTGAAAAAAATGAAGGTATCACATGGTTTTAATTGTCCTTCTGATGTATGAAAAAAATCTTTATACTTACCTTGGTGTGATAAAAGGGTCAGTTTGGTCCTGGGGCCTGATCCTTCTCCATCTACCAAAAAAAAAAAAAAAAAAATTGGGGGGCTAAGTAAATGTTTGTTTTTTTGTTTGTTTGTTTTTTTATATTTTGTGACTTTTCATAATTTTATTTTTATGGGTCTCTTTGTATTACTTATTTTATTACTCTTAAAGAAAGAATACACCTCCTGGCATAAATTATGAACTTCCTGTGCCCGTGCACATCCTGTATGTTTCAATACAGGAAGACATGTTGTTCCAAAACCTAACCCTAACCCTAACCCTGGACACTACAGTTTTTAAAGGCCCATCGTTTGTACAGTCCCATAAGGTTGATGTGAAAGTATTTTTTAAACCTACAGACACACATGCACTCTTACACAGGAGTAGCTTTCATCCACGCTTTACTTTTGCAGGCATTGTCAAGTCCCAGCTTCTTAGATTTCACAGGATCTGTACTAGACCCTGTGACTTCTACGAAGCTACTAGAGTGTTGTTTAGGACCTTGAGGCGTAGAGGATACTCGCGTACCATGCTGAGGGCCTGTCTCCGCTCTTTTCTAGAGCCAGGAGCAGAGCGAAAGGAGCAGCTCATCCCTCTCATCACGAGGTTCTCCTCCTCCACACTTAAATTCAATCGCCTCCTAAAACAAAATTTTACACATTACATAACCAAAAGTGGATTGATTCCAACACACTCTGTAATTTCTGCCTACAGAAAACACAAAAATTTGAAGGACATTTTGGTTAGGGCCTGTGTGCCATCTCCTACTCCTGTGCTCAAAAACCGTACATTATTAGATGATTTTTTCCTGCCCTTGAAATTAGTAAAAAGTAATCATACTGGCATTATTTATCCCATTTTTCAGTCCTTTTCTCCGGCTTCCTCTAATTTGGTTTATATCATTTTTTGTACAATTTGTGGGAAACAGTATATTGGACAAACACAAAACACACTCCTAATCAGATTCACACAACACAGGTATAATTTGAAACACAAAAAAGAGATACATACAAACCATTTTCTGGCCCATGGCACTGATTCCATCCGCCTGGCCGGCCTGGAGTCAGTCCCCACCTGGAGCAAAAGTGAGAGGATTAGAGCGGAAAACAAATGGATCAGACAGCTTTCAACCAAATTTCCACATGGATTAAATGGGAACATAGGGGTCTTAACCTAACCCTAACCATAACCCATACCTATAGCCCTAATCCTAACCTTATCTAACCTAATCCTAACCCAAACCCTTAGCCTTAACACTACTCCTAATCCTAACCCTAACCTCACTCCTAACCTTAACCCTACTCCTAAGCCCTGGCCCTAACCTTAACCCCACTCCTAACCTTAACCCTACTCCTAAGCCCTGGCCCTAACCCTAACCCCACTCCTAACCTTAACCCTACTCCTAAGCCCTGGCCCTAACCCTAACCTCACTCCTAACCTTAACCCTATTCCTAAACCCTGGCCCTAACCCTAACCTCACTCCTAACTCTAACCCTAATCCTAAACCCTGGTCCTAACCCTAACTTCACTCCTAACCTTAACCTTATTCCCAAGCCCTGGCCCTAACCCTAACCTCACTCTTAACCTTAACCCTACTCCTAATCTTAACCCGACCCTAAACCCATTTAAACCAAACTGGACATTAAAAATTACATGTCTAAAGATAACCTAACTCTGGACTACCAACCTCACACAAGACCTTACACCTAAATATAACCCCTACACTGTATATATACATACACACTTAACCTTAGTCCTTTTGGGACACATATATATACACACAAATACCCAATACTCACCTGTTTTTGTTAATAGTTCAAGACCTTCTGGTTAAACATACAGACAATAATTAATACAATTTATGTATATAAATAACAGTTCACAAATTTTAAGTTCAATATATTAACTAGCAAAAATACAAATAAAAATAAAAAAAATTAAATAAATAAAAAATAATACTTACCTTCTTCATGTAAATACTTACCTTTATTTTGACGGACTGGTCATCCTGTTATTGTAATTGACCTTTGACCCCTGTTCCATTTCAAGTTTAATTTTTTCTTTTTTTCACCTGAAGTTTTTTTTGTTAAGAGTTTCTTTTTCTTTTTCCAAAGCAGAGGCTGAGTTTGTCGTCACGCCCCCTATAAGAGGACCCTCAGCCCTCCGCAGCTCATTTCCACATTGAACGTCGGTTTGTTTAGATAGAGACTGCTACCTGCTACCTTTTACACTGAACCAACAGTCTTTTTAAAGACTTTTTCACTGTGCTCCAACGCCTGAGGAAGACCTTTAACGGTCGAAACGTCGCGACGGAGCACTTTTTTCAATTTTTTGGCCATATTAATTTTTTTAGCAAGCTAACTAGCTTGCTAATGCTTTCGACACGGCATTACACGGCGACACCGAAATGTCCGGCTGGACACTTGTTAGGAGCAGACGCCGACCCAGGCTCCAAAACGAACTACGACCATGGGGGGGTTTTTGAGCGAGGGGAGTGCCCGTGCACCTCCGTTTCCACGTCGGGGACGGAGCGCTAACTTTAACCCTAACCCTGGATAGTCACGGTTTGGAGGATTTAAGAAAATTGGCCAGATTTCTAGAAATGAGAGCTGCTCCATCCAAAGTGGGATGGATGCCGTCTCTCCTAACAAGACCAGGTTTTCCCCAGAAGCTCTGCCAATTATCTATGAAGCCCACCTCATTTTTTGGACACCACTCAGACAGCCAGCAATTCAAGGAGAACATGCGGCTAAACATGTCACTCCCAGTCCGATTGGATCCTGGGGGGTATTTCAGAAAGGAGGTTCAACAAATTCTGAGTCCATCCCTGGTGTCTGAGTATCTGGTTCCAAAACAGCTCGTCTGAGTTAGTTCAATCAACTCTGAGTATGTTCAGCCTGAGTTACGCTCGTGCACAACCACTAATGAAAAGTCCTCATCAATGGAGCCCCGATATCACCATGACAACTGAGATGAAGAGATCAAGCTATTTCATGCCAATGGAGTTGGAGGTGCTACTGCAAGCTTCTGGGCAATACGAGCATATATTCCCTATAAATGTAACACTGCTGCTGCAGCGAAGGAGAGAGAGAGAGAGCGAGAGACGGCATGATGGGAGAAAACTGCTGCCCGAGTCAACGCCTACGTTGAAATACACGACTTCACTGACAGAACATCTAACCACACTTAAGATCGTAGCCTACAGGTATAAATAACACGGGAATAAAATCTGACTTCTGTTTAGGTGCAACCCAACGGGAAAAGTGAACCAAAGCAGCTGAAAATGAAACATAAAAACATCCTTCCTGAAAGGTGAGCCACATTTTACCTCAGTTTGATTTTAATTGTATTATTTTTAATTGTCGTAGGCCATTAAAACAAAGCAAATATTCATTCAGTGGCTATTTGAAGTCATTTAAACCCCCAACAAAATGTGTTTTAATACGTCCTCTTATTTCATATCCCACTCATTAAAAACACCTGATACAATGTTTATTTCATACTTATTGTGGTTATTTCAAGTGACACGATGAACACCCTAAAATACTAATTTAAAAAAAGACCAACAATTAAATTCAAAGGCAAAGCCTGAAAAACAGGTGGTGGTTCCACACCTTCTCAGATAGGCCGAGGAGCCCGAACTGCCATTGACTAATGCCGCGACCAGATGTCACAGACGCACCACCATCGCGCGTGTGTGTCGCTCTGCTTTCACACTGCGAAAATTCGCCCCAGTGTGTCATCAAATGGGAGGAGCTTCCATTCCGCTCGCCGGCTCCGGTTGTCAGTCAAGTTAACATGACGGATCTTGATCACACGGAGCAAGTTGTTGTGGAAAGCTGACAAATGTCATGAGACGTTCCCAATTCGGGGAGTATCGTTATTTGCTGCAGGAGCTGCGTCTGGATGACGGCCGCTTTCAGTGGCCTTTCCACCTCGCAGGACCTAGTTGGGACCTCCTGTCCCGTTCACTCGCGCACATGTAAACAATTCCTCGCTCTTCCCCAAAAAATTCTGTCATAATTGTGTTTATAAACCAGTCACCATTTGTTTTATTATACATCTGTGTAGTTAATAAATAAAATAATCTTCACGGATGATTCGCACGTGCATGCACGTGAAAAAAAAAAAACTACGCTACCTCTGCTGTGGGACTGCTGCTCGCTCTTCCCCCAAACTCTGTCCTAGTTGTGAAATAAAGGACATCCTCAGTCAAACTCCAGACATCTCCACGTCACTACATATCCAGTCCCTGATTGGTCATTGCGGCACGACAAGACGAAAATGTTCAGATTTTTCAACTTGGGGAGGAGGGCAACGCGATGCGTTGCGACGCAGTATTGCAGCAAAAACGCGGCAATCGCTAAAAATCGCTTCACTGGCGTCGCTTCATTCGCGTCCATCGCGTCGCGCTGTGTGGCTTGGAGCCACAATGCCTCCTTCCATAGTGATCGCATGGCAACCTGTCGCTGCTGTCGCTTGCGTCGCGCCCGGTTTGAACGTGGCTTTAGAAGCATGTTCTGACGTCAAATATTCCCCTGGGAACTAATCTTGGTCGGGAGATACGTAAAGCATTCTTTTTTTGACACTTTAATTTTGATTCAAGTTTTATAATACAAAACTACAAGGCAACTCGGGGGGGCTGGGGGGCAATAGAACGGTGCCTGTTGCGAGTGTCCCATATATATATGAGGAAATAAGTATTTGAACACCCTGCGATTTTGCAAGTTCTCCCACTTAGAAATCATGGAGGGGTCTGAAATTTTCATCTTAGGTGCATGTCCACTGTGAGAGACATAATCTTAAAAAAAAAAAATCCGGAAATCACAATGGCTGATTTTTTTAATAATTTATTTGTATGTTACTGCTGCAAATAAGTATTTGAACACCTACCAACCAGCAAGAATTCTGGCTCACACAGACCTGTTAATTTTTCTTTAAGAAGCCTCTTATTCTGCACTCTTTACCTGTATTAATTGCCACCTGTTTGAACTTGTTACCTGTATAAAAGACACCTGTTCACACAATCAATCACACTCCAACTGTCCACCATAGCCAAGACCAGAGAGCTGTCTGAGGACACCAGGGACAAAACTGTAGACCTGCACAAGGCTGGGATGGACTAACAGGACACAGGCAAGCAGCTTGGTAGAAGACAACAACTGTTATGATTATTATTAGAAAGTGGAAGAAAAACAAGATGACTGTCAATCTCCCTCGGTCTGGGATTCCATGCAAGATCTCACTTTTGTGGGGTAAGGGATGATTCTGAGAAAGCTCAGAACTACACAGGAGGACCTGGTCAATGACCTGAAGAGAGCTGGGACCATAGTCACAAGATTACATTAGTAACACATGATGCTGTCATGGTATAAAATCCTGCAGGGCAGCAAGGTCCCCCTGCTCAAGCCAGCACATGTCCAGGCCCGTTTGAAGTTCACCAGTGACCATCTGGATGATCCAGAGGAGGGATGGGAGAAGGTCATGTGGTCAGATGAGACCAGAATAGAGCTTTTTGGAATCAACTCCACTTACCATGTTTAGAGGATGAGAACAACCCCAAGAAAACCATCCCAACCGTGAAGCATGGGGGTGGAAACATCATACTCTGGGGGTGCTCTTCTGCAAAGGGGACAGGACGACTGCACTGTATTGAAGGGAGGATGGATGGGGTCATGTATTGCGAGATTTTGGCAAACAACCTCCTTCCCTCAGTAAGAGCATTGACGATGGGTCATGGCTGGGTCTTCAGCATGACAATGACCCCAAACACACAGCCAGGGCAACTAAGGAGGGGCTCCGTAAGAAGCATTTCAAGGTCCTGGAGTGGCCTGGCCAGTCTCCAGACCTGAACTCAATAGAAAATCTTTGGAGGGAGCTGAAAATCCAAACCTGAAAGATCTAGAGAAGATCTGTATGGAGGAGTGGACCAAAATCCCTGCTGCAGTGTGTGAAAACCTGGTGAAAACTACAGGAAACGTTTGACCTCTGTAATTGCAAACAAAGGCTACTGTACCAAATATTAACATTGATTTCACAGGTGTTGAAATACTTATTTGCAGCAGTAACATACAAATAAATTATTTAAAAAAATTCATACATTATTTCCGGATTTTTTTTTTTTTTTTTTTTTGATTATGTCTCTCACAGTGGACATGCACCTAAGAAGAAAATTTCAGACCCCTCCATGATTTCTAAGTGAGAGAACCTGCAAAATCGCAGGGTGTTCAAATACTTATTTTCCTCACTGTATATATAAAACATACATTAAGGAAGTCCTCTGTCCATGTGTGTTTTCAGGTCATTTCCATGGTGGCATATATGTTCCAGTTTCTCCATTTGTCTTCAAAAACATCCTCCTTCAGCCTGAGAATATAAGTCATTTTTTCCATATTATATATTTCTCCAGTGATGGTCAGCCATTGTCATAGCATAGGGGAACCAACTGGCACCACTTCCTAGCTTTTTTACAGACAATCAGCAATATCTTAGTCAAGTACCTGTCATTAGTATGGACAAATTCCGTCAAGTATCCAAGGTACATGGTTTCAGTGTTGCCACAGTTACTTTGAAAAAGTAATCCAATTACTAACTCCTTGAAAAGTAACTTAGTTATTTTACTGATTACTCAGTTGTAAAAGTAACTAAGTTAGATTACTAGTTACTTTTTTAGTTACTTTCCCCAGCTGCCGACAACAACCCTCTGCCACCTCAACATGGACAATGATACCTGTTTTGCCAAAACTCACTTTATAGTCACCCTTTCTTGACTTCAATGAAAATAAATACTTGTTTTATAAAAAGTAAAATAAAGACCTCTTTCTTGACCTCATATTTAACTGTTGACAGCACTCTAACAGTAAAACTTGTCATTTCTAACCTACATTGTTTATAAATGTAACTATTAAATTCATTCTAACATTTAAATTCTCTCTAAACATTTTACTTGTCGAAATGATTATTATTATAAGTAGTATTAGTAGTTGTAGTAAAAAAGGCTTCAAAACTGGACCTTTAATCTCGGGGTGTTGTTGTACGGGGGGCACATCCCTGCCCCACGCCCCCATTCCATCTGGATTCGCCCCTGCTTTGGCGTTTGAACACAAAGAATGGATAACATTTATTTATGCAGAAAACGTGACCAGATTTACAGGTAAGAAAGTTTTATTGCGTTTTCACATCATGTGGTCCTCAGAAAGAGAGTTTAGGTGTATTTGAGTGGAAAATAGTGTTAGTTGTTGACGCATGGCGGAGGATCAGCTGTTTTTAGCAGCAGATACGGAGCGGCTCGGAGAAAAAAGCACAAAAATGTCTTTGTAAGCTCAGTGCAGGTGTGCTGTTGTCACCACGCTTTAAGAGGTGAGGACGAGTCGTAGCTGCTGCAGAAAACCGCGGATGAAAAGCTCACAGCTCGCTTAAAGTGGGCAGTTCAGTAGAACCCCGACCTCCTGCCCACGGACCAAGTTTAATGCTGCTATCGACCCACAATGAAAAAATAATAGTAATGCACAGTGACTTGGAGAAGTAACTTTAATCTGATTACTGATTTGGAAAGATTAACGCGTTAGATTACTCGTTACTAAAAAAAAAGTGGTCAGATTAGAGTAACGCGTTACTAAGTAACTAAGTAACGCATTACCGGCATCACTGCATGGTTTAAAATCCCTTGGTATTTTATAACCCAGTATTTTCCCCATAACAGAATTCACATTATTCCAAAACCTTCAATTTTTGGACATTCCCAGAACACATGGGTGATGTGGATCCCCACATTCTCCAACACGGAAGATGGACCTGAGATTGTTTACTTTTAATTTTTGGGTGATAAAAAATCTAGTCAGGTTTTTTCCACCCAAACTCCCTCCATAGTCTAGAATTTGTTGTTGTACACTGAGTTTCACATATATCCCTCCATTCATCCAGTGTTATTTCAGTTTTTATCTCCTCCCATTTAGATTTGATATAGATGGTTGATGATGACGTGTTTTCCCTTGTTTTATACAGTGCTGAGATTTCCTTGAATTATATCCCTTGTATGTTTTATTCACCCAGTATAACAAGCCATACGATGACCAAGGACTTTGTATTTCCTTCAAAATAATCTCTAAATTGTAGGTACAGGAAGAAATCATTTTTTCCCAGTTGGTAATGGTCTTTAATTCCTGAATACTGATCAGATTGCCATCCTTATTATAGCACATACTGCCGTTATTCTCCTTTTTTCCCAGTTTTAAATCCTTGATCATATATACCCGGTATAAATCCACTGTCATATGCAACCCAACTCAACAACTTTACTTCCTTTTCCAATCTGTCCTGTTTATTTTCTCAGACCAAATCTCCAAAGTATGAACACTATAGGATCAAGTGAGTGCTGTAATGTTTTCTAAGTTTATTATTCCAGAAGCGTCTGAACTGGGAAATCTTCCACTTTTGCTTCAATATCTTTCCATTTAGCATAATTTTGATCACACCAATTAATTACTGTTTGAGCTGAGCTGCATAGTAGTAGTAAAGCATTTCTAATGAATCTGCCCCGACATCAGTTGGGTTGGAATGATCTGGACAATCTGTGTCTATGGTTTGCCTCAGATGGGCGGAGACGGGTTAGAACTCAGAGTCGTTACCATGGTGACTGACTCAGAGTTTTCCCTCATCTCCGGGTTAACTTGCTCTGAGTTTTCACATAACTCCTTTCTGGGAATTAACCCCTCTGGCTTCATTTGAAGACCAAACTGTTTGAATCAATCCCGTAGGAATAAAGCATTTCAACAAGTTTGATTTAAGTTAAAAAATGAAGAGGACATTCCAATGTTTGATTTGCAGAAGAAATTAGAAATATTTAGGTCGAGAGACGCCTCTGATGTCAGAGGTCATTACTTTTGGTCCAACTGTTTTGAGTTCAGGGGAACCATAAGGGGTTCTTAATTATAATTTTTGTGTGTTCTCAGAACAGAGTTCCTCATCAGTGTTGCTGGAAACAAAGTTGAAGTGAGGATAGTTTTGGGGACGTGCTGTTCATTTGTTCATCTTGCAGTCTGTATTACTGTTGTGTGTGAAGGCTGATGCCTCTGTTTGATTGTATGACTGACCGTGTGATTGTACATTCCTGATGTTATCTCATGGACCAGGCGGCCCGCTCCGTCCAAAAACTGTTACAGCAGTGAGAAGCAGGTGACTCATGTCACGTCTGTACAGGCACTGTAGACTGACAACGCTGCTCAAGATTTTTGATGGAAGATCAAACCAAAAGAATTTCACCTTTTCTAACATAAGTTTGAACTTGCTGGTTCCGGTCATGGGATCAAAGTCGGTACTTCCTCAACATGTTTCACTGTGTGTTTTCCTTCAATAATGACACTTATTCTTCCCTGTAAACCTGAAGTTGTCTTGACTTGATGTCCAGTAAACGAGCTGGACAGATCAGTTTATGAACTCAACATCTTAGCAACTAAAAGGTGTCTTTGAAGCCAAGAACCACTAGACAGGAGGAGGAACTGGACAGGAAGTACAGCGGACTCTCTTTTTGACCAAATCGTCCATCAAGTCCAGTTGTTTGCCAGTAGATGGCATGCATAACTTCTGCAATATTTTCAAAGTTGTCTGTAGTCCACCTCGTCATTGTGTCAGTGTCTTGAAAACAGCAGGTGGTCTCAACGTTGGGAAGGACCAGTGTGGGCCAAACACAAATGTCATCCTTAATCAGGGCTCCAATGCCTGAGGTTCCTTCCATTCACAACCTCAGCCAGCCTCCCAACTTCCTGGAGGTTCTAGCAGCTGTCCATCCCCTGATAACAAGTCTGGTGGTGCAGACAGAATACCCGGGTACCTCTGGACAAGACTTCCAGAGCATTAAGTCACCGAGGTCTGCCCTGATAGGGAAAGTCCCACAGCAGTGGAGAGATACCTTTGCTGTCACCAGATACAAGAACACTTTCATCTGTGGCAACAGGGAGAGCTGTTGTCCTCAAAGGAACTGAACATTCAGACCAAAGGACCTGAAGGATGTTGCTACTGACCGTAACACCTTAGGGGCGTGTGTGTGTGTCTAACAAGGTTGTAGCTCGTGTTCTGGACCGGTGTCTGCAGTGTTTTGTCTCAAAACTGTGTCGTTCCTCCTCTGGGACCTTTGGGGGATCTGTTACCACTGCTGGGTCTGTGAGGGTTCAGCATTTGTGATATGATGATTTCACTATAATTTTGTGTGTGTGTGTGTGTGCAGGCAGATGAGTCACCGTGACTACAGATAATGGATATTGGCAAACTGAGTCATATATGTTGGCCCCAACGGATCAGTGAATCATCATTCCAGGTCAGTGTGTGTGTGTGTGTGTGTGGTTGACACACTTAAATTGATTTTGAAATGAATGTTGATCAGTGGTGGGCACAGTTCCGCTAATCCACTAACCGCTAATTAGGGAAGCTAACTTTTTTTGTTAGCGGGTTATCTTTTCAGCTGACTTTAAAACCCATCAACGGACCAATTAGCTTCCACTAAATTTAGTTTGGCTAACTTTTAGTCCATTAAAGGTTTTTTTGTTGGCATAGTAAGTCAAGCCGAATGGTCAAAAACATTTGTAAACCCTAAAATCACACGAGTACCTCTCTGTTGTGTTTTGCAGGAGTCAGGCAGCTATGAGGAGCTGAGCTCAACCCGACCCCAGTAAGGGACCTGGCTGCATGACTGCTACAGAAAAAAAAGTCATTTTCATTAACAGCATACAAAACCCCTGACGTGGGCCAAAGACATAAACATTAAAGCAGGTTTCAATCAATCAATCAACTTTTTTTTTATATAGCGCCAAATCACAACAAACAGTTGCCCCAAGGCGCTCTATATTGTAAGGCAAGGCCATACAATAATTATGAAAAACCCCAACGGTCAAAACGACCCCCTATGAGCAAGCACTTGGCTACAGTGGGAAGGAAAAACTCCCTTTTAACAGGAAGAAACCTCCAGCAGAACCAGGCTCAGGGAGGGGCAGTCTTCTGCTGAGACTGGTTGGGGCTGAGGGAAAGAACCAGGAAAAAGACATGCTGTGGAGGGGAGCAGAGATCGATCACTAATGATTAAATGCAGAGTGGTGCATACAGAGCAAAAAGAGAAAGAAACAGTGCATCATGGGAACCCCCCCACAGTCTACGTCTAAAGCAGCATAACCAAGGGATGGTCCAGGGTCACCTGATCCAGCCCTAACTATAAGCCTTAGCGAAAAGGAAAGTTTTAAGCCTAATCTTAACTTTCTAATTTTAGAGATATTGCGCAAATGCAAAAAAGCAGTCCTACATATTTGCTTAATATGCGCACTGAAGGACTATCCTGATCAAAAATGACTCCAAGATTTCTCACAGTATTACTAGAGGTCAGGGTAATGCCATCCAGAGTAAGGATCTGGTTAGACACCATGTTTCTAAGATTTTTGGGGCCAAGTACAATAACTTCAGTTTTATCTGAGTTTAAAAGCAGGAAATTAGAGGTCATCCATGTCTTTATGTCTGTAAGACAATCCTGCAGTTTAATTAATTGTGTGTCCTCTGGCCTCATGGATAGATAAAGCTGTGTATCATCTGCGTAACAATGAAAATTTAAGCAATGCTTTCTAATAATACTGCCTATGTTATGGATAAGACGCGGAGTGAGGAGCGTCCAGTATCTGACAGAACCCAGCATGAAATAATCAGAAGCAGTTCCAAAAAAAAACACATTTATTTTCTCCCCTTTGTGCTATACATAAAATACTAATTAATTAAAGTTCTGGTGAGGTAAAAAGGCGGCGCGCTCTCTCAGCGTCTCAACAGTCGGAGTCCGAACGTTCAGGACTCAGGAGTTCCGCCGACACCCCCCCCCCAGGTGACGTTTTCCCAGAACTGTACTCTGCAAAGGAGGAACAGAGATGAATTATTCACACTATTACTACGAAATAGTTTGGAGGCAAACTTATCAGCTACATGTTTAGGTCTGAATTCCAACTTAATTCAAGGAGGCTGCTGCTCACAGCTAGTGGAGGATCATTAATCCGCACGCAACTGCCGTGAGGAGCACGCCAAACACTTTCCACCAATAATTACTTATAGCTGCGTATAAGACGCCAATTTACATTCACGGATAAACTTTTCAGAATATTCACCTCTGCCGTGTGCTGACAACGTGTGTCTCTCACCCTCGTCCTCCTTCACAGGGGCGATGTCAGACTCTGAAACGGCCCTCAGCGTCCCCACACGGTCGTCACAAGGTCATATTCTCCGGCAATCTTATCCAACTCACTGCTGGTTTAAATGTAGCTCTTCATCACTACATTGGCACCAGCTGTAAGTCCTCAGATCTGCACGTGAACATCACAGGTGTCGTGGATTGTCCTGGTAGAGAGCCGCACGAGAATGCAACAGGTGCAGCCAATCATTGTAACAGAGGAGAGAGACTCTTCTGCAGCACATTTTCCTCAGAGAACAGCCCCAAATCACCTGGGAAGGAAAATAAACACAAAACAACCCACCCTTGTCCAGCCAACCCCCCCCCCCCCCCCCCCCCCCAACACACAACAGCCTAAGGGAAGCATGTATAAAGTGAATAAAATCGGTCCTAGCACAGAACCTTGTGGAACTCCATAATTAACCTTGGTCTGTGAAGAAGACTCCCCATTTACATGAACAAATTGTAATCTGTTAGATAAATATGATTCAAACCACCGCAGCGCAGTGCCTTTAATACCTATGGCATGCTCTAATCTCTGTAATAAAATTTTATGGTCAACAGTATCAAAAGCAGCACTGAGGTCTAACAGAACAAGCACAGAGATGAGTCCACTGTCCGAGGCCATAAGAAGATCATTTGTAACCTTCACTAATGCTGTTTCTGTACTATGATGAATTCTGAAACCTGACTGAAACTCTTCAAATAGACCATTCCTCTGCAGATGATCAGTTAGCTGTTTTACAACTACCCTTCCAAGAATTTTTGAGAGAAAAGGAAGGTTGGAGATTGGCCTATAATTAGCTAAGATAGCTGGGTCAAGTGATGGCTTTTTAAGTAATGGTTTAATTACTGCCACCTTAAAAGCCTGTGGTACATAGCCAACTAATAAAGACAGATTGATCATATTTAAGATCGAAGCATTAAATAATGGTATGGCTTCCTTGAGCAGCCTGGTAGGAATGGGGTCTAATAGACATGTTGATGGTTTGGATGAAGTAACTAATGAAAATAACTCAGACAGAACAATCGGAGAGAAAGAGTCTAACCAAATACTGGCATCACTGAAAGCAGCCAAAGATAACAATACGTCTTTGGGATGGTTATGAGTAATTTTTTCTCTAATAGTTAAAATTTTATTAGCAAAGAAAGTCATGAAGTCATTACTAGTTAAAGTTAAAGGAATACTCAGCTCAGTAGAGCTCTGACTCTTTGTCAGCCTGGCTACAGTGCTGAAAAGAAACCTGGGGTTGTTCTTATTTCTTCAATTAGTGATGAGTAGTAAGATGTCCTAGCTTTACGGAGGGCTTTTTTTTATAGAGCAACAGACTCTTTTTCCAGGCTAATGAAGATCTTCTAAATTAGTGAGACGCCATTTCCTCTCCAACTTACGGGTTATCTGCTTTAAACTGCGAGTTTGTGAGTTATACCACAGAGTCAGGCACTTCTGATTTAAAGCTCTCTTTTTCAGAGGAGCTACAGCATCCAAAGTTGTCTTCAATGAGGATGTAAAACTACTCTGCACTGTGTTGGTATATGGCATTAGAGAACATAAAGAAGGAATCATATCCTTAAACCTAGTTACAGTGCTTTCTGAAAGACTTCTAGTGTAATGAAACTTATTCCCCACTGCTGGGTAGTCCATCAGAGTAAATGTAAATGTTATTAAGAAATGATCAGACAGAAGGGAGTTTTCAGGAAATACTGTTAAGTCTTCAGTTTCCATACCATAAGTCAGAACAAGATCTGAGATATGTTTAAAGTGGTGGGTGGACTCATTTACATTTTGAGCAAAGCCAATTGAGTCTAACAATAGATTAAATTCAGTGTTGAGGCTGTCATTCTCAGCATCTGTGTGGATGTTAAAATCGCCCACTATAATTATCTTATCTGAGCTAAGCACTAAGTCAGACTAAAGGTCTGAAAATTCACAGAGAAACTCAGTAACGACCAGGTGGACAATAGATAACAAATAAAACTGGTTTTTGGGACTTCCAATTTGGATGGACAAGACTAAGAGTCAAGCTTTCAAATGAATTAAAGCTCTGTCTGGGTTTTTGATTAATTAATAAGCTGGAATGGAAGATTGCTGCTAATCCTCCGCCTCGGCCCGTGCTACGAGCATTCTGCAAGTTATTGTGACGGGGGTGTTGACTCATTTAAACTAACATATTCATCCTGCTGTAACCAGGTTTCTGTAAGACAGAATAAATTAATATGTTGATCAATTATTTATCATTTACCAACAGGGACTTAGAAGAGAGACCTAATGTTTAATAGACCACATTTAACTGTTTTAGTCTGTGGTGCAGTTGAAGGTGCTATATTATTTTTTCTTTTTGAATTTTTATGCTTAAATAGATTTTTGCTGGTTATTGGTGGTCTGGGAGCAGGCACCGTCTCTACGGGGATGGGGTATGAGGGGATGGCGGGGGAGAGAAGCTGCAGAGAGGCGTGTAACACTACAACTCTGCTTCCTGGTCCCAACCCTAACCCTATCATTTTCCAAACCATCAACATGTTTATTAGACCCCATTCCTACCAGGCTGCTCAAGGAAGCCCTACCATTATTTAATGCTTCGATCTTAAATATGATCAATCTATCTTTGTTAGTTGGCTATGTACCACAGGCTTTTAAGGTGGCAGTAATTAAACCATTACTTAAAAAGCCATCACTTGACCCAGCTATCTTAGCTAATTATAGGCCAATCTCCAACCTTCCTTTTCTCTCAAAAAGTCTTGAAAGGGTAGTTGTAAAACAGCTAACTGATCATCTGCAGAGGAATGGTCTATTTGAAGAGTTTCAGTCAGGTTTTAGAATTCATCATAGTACAGAAACAGCATTAGTGAAGGTTACAAATGATCTTCTTATGGCCTCGGACAGTGGACTCACCTCTGTGCTTGTTCTGTTAGACCTCAGTGCTGCTTTTGATACTGTTGACCATAAAATGTTATTACAGAGATTAGAGCATGCCATAGGTATTAAAGGCACTGCACTGAGGTGGTTTGAATCTTATTTGTCTAATAGATTACAATTTGTTCATGTAAATGGGGAATCTTCTTCACCTACTAAAGTAATTATGGAGTTCCACAAGGTTCTGTGCTAGGACCAATTTTATTAACTTTATACATGCTTCCCTTAGGTAGTATTATTAGACGGTATTGCTTAAATTTTCATTGTTACGCAGATGATACCAGCTTTATCTATCCATGAAGCCAGAGGACACACACCAATTAGCTAAACTGCAGGATTGTCTTACAGACATAAAGACATGGATGACCTCTAATTTCCTGCTTTTAAACTCAGATAACAACTGAAGTTATTGTACTTGGCCCCACAAATCTTAGAAACATGGTGTCTAACTTAGAAACATGGTGTCTACCCAGATCCTTACTCTGGATGGCATACCCTGACCTCTAGTAATACTGTGAGAAATCTTGGAATCATTTTTGCTCCAGGATATGTCATTCAAAGCGCATATTAAACAAATATGTAGGACTGCTTTTTTGCATTTACGCAATATCTCTAAAATCAGAAAGGTCTTGTCTCAGAGTGATGCTGAAAAACTAATTCATGTAATTCATGTAATTCACTAATTCATTTTATTTCCTCTAGGCTGGACTATTGTAATTCATTATTATCAGGTGTCCTAAAAGTTCCCTAAAAAGCCTTCAGTTAATTCAAAATGCTGCAGCTAGAGTACTGACGGGGACTAGAAGGAGAGAGCATATCTCACCCATATGGCCTCTCTTCATTGGCTTCCTGTTAATTCTAGAATAGAATTTAAAATTCTTCTCTTACTTATAAGGTTTGAATAATCGGTCCCATCTTATCTTAGGGACCTCGTAGTACCATATCACCCCAATAGAGCGCTTCGCTCTCAGACAGACACCCTCTCTACTTTTAAGATTAGGCTTAAAACTTTCCTTTTGCTAAAGCTTATAGTTAGGGCTGGATCAGGTGACCCTGACCATCCCTTAGTTATGCTGCTATAGACTTAGACTGCTGGGGGGTTCCCATGATGCACTGTTTCTTTCTCTTTTTGCTCTGTATGCACCACTCTGCATTTAATCATTAGTGATTGATCTCTGCTCCCCTCCACAGCATGTCTTTTCCTGGTTCTCTCCCTCAGCCCCAACCAGTCCCAGCAGAAGACTGCCCCTCCCTGAGCCTGGTTCTGCTGGAGGTTTCTTCCTGTTAAAAGGTGAGTTTTTTCCTTCCCACTGTCGCCAAGTGCTTGCTCACAGGGGGTCGTTTTGACCATTGGGTTTTACATAATTATTGTATGGCCTTGTCTTACAATATAAAGCGCCTTGGGGGCAACTGTTTGTTGTGATTTGGCGCTATATAAAAAATTGATTGATTGATTGAATTGAATTTTGCTTATGACCGGGATTTTTCTCGGGTACCTTTTACGGCCCTCTCTACTTGGTACCATTGTTGCAAGGGACTCTCCTCTAGTATTAAGACTTTGATTATCAAGACCTACAGGCTTTCTCAAATATCAGAATAACACCAACTTATAAATATAATTTGAATGTTGAACAGTTTAGAGCCATAAAAACTCTAAGCCGAAATCAGGATATTATTATAAACCAGCGGATAAAGGCTCTCAATTGTAATCATGGATAAATTCCAGTCTTTAGTTGAAGCGAACAGACAACTCAATAATAATTTCATTATGTTGAGTTACCTCATTTGATTCAAGATACTACACAGATTATGATGAAAAAAATTTTACAACAAATATGGAACAAAAATTTATCACATTCAAACATACACTTACCTTAAAGGGCCAGACAACCCCAGACCTAGAAATTTTATTTATTACCTAAAATTCATAAGGCTCCAGAATCTTGGACGGTCCCCTTTCAAATTCCAACAGGTAGACCAATAGTAAGTGACTGTGGATCGGAATCATACAGAATAGCAGAGTTAATTGACTATTATATTAATCCTTTATCCCAAAAACATCATAGTTATGTAAGGGATACGTATGATTTGTGGCGAGACTGGCGACGGTGAGGGCAACCCCGAGAAGCATTTCTATTTTCCATAGATATTGATTCCCTTTATACTAATATAGATACAGACCTTGGATTAAAAGCAGTAAACAAGCATTTGAACGCCCACCCGGATCCAAATAGACCTGACCAGGCACTTTTAAAATTATTGGAACTGAGTCTCACTCGTAATGATTTTGAATTTAATGACAAATTTTACTTACAGATACATGGAACGGCTATGGGGAAGAAGTTTGCCCCTGCATACGCGAATCTATACATGCGTATGTGGGAGGAACCGCATTTACAAAATGTAATGTACTGCCCCTACTATATTTGAGATACCTGGATGACATCTTTGGTATTTGGGGAAGAACAAAGGAAGAATTCCAATCCTTCCTAGAAGTCCTAGGGACACATCACACTGCTATTAAAATTACATATAATGTCCAAAGTCAGGAACTAGAGTTCCTTGATACACAGGTTTTTTTAATAATAAGAGGGAGCCGATTACAAAACATTAGCAACTAGGGTTTGGTTTAAAGAGACCGATAGACATGCCTTATTATTTAAATCTAGTTTTCATCTGAACATACGTTTAAAGGAATTATTAAATCACAGTTAATTCGATTTCATAGAATTTGTACTTTCCCAGAGGATGTGGAGAAGCCACACAGATCCTCTTTCAGTTTTAATACAGCGAGGTTATTCTAGACATTTCTTGAGGGGTATTAAGGCAGAAACAAAGAAATTATTCTCTAATGGACGCTCTTATATAAAAGAAATAGATACTCGTTTTATAATTCCGTTTGTTTCAACCTTTTCACAAATTGCGATGAGACTTGGTCCCAAAATTAAAAACGAATTTTCAACAGGCACAGAGACAGAATCCAGCTTTAGGAGTTTTCCGGGTTATCTCAGCGTACAGGAGAAATAAAAACCTTCAAGACATGTTAGTACATGCTAAATTTAACAAATATACCCAAAAATGTAAATACTTTGTCTCGTTAAAGTTTAGTCCAGAACCCATGGCAGGAACGGTTGCTCCCATTTGGCAAAGTTTACATTAAGTACATCTATGTGGTTATATGGGATTCAATGCGCCCGTTGTAAGAGATTATACATTGGGGAAACGAAACATAATCTGGAAACTAGGTTTAAACAACATCTGTACAATATCAGAAAAAGAAATACAGGAAAGCTCCTTTATGCTCATTTTCAAACCCATTCTATTGAGGATGTACAAATCTTTGGATTAGAAAGCAAATATCTGGACAACAGGGCAGCGAAGGAGACAGAGAGAAATTGGATTATCTCCCTGAACTGTTTGGATCCAATGGGCTTAAATGCTAGATAATAGTCCCTGTTTTTGAAAAAAGCATATTGATGCATATATACCCGTTGGTCATGTTGTATGCTTGGGCCGTGTGATGTTGTTTGCCATCCAAATAAAAGGATGTGTACTAACATTGTGTTTTTGATCGATGATTTTGACAGTCTTTCTTGAAATATATTATATATAGGTTGTTTTAAATCTATGGAGGTTGAAACATTTTAAGTTTTTATATACTACTGTAGGTTATTAATGGGGTGATGTAGGTAAATTTGGATGGCGGACCACCTCACTGGCTCAGGGTAAGGGATATAAAGATATTTGAACTCTTAATTTGATCTAGAAGGGGACTATTTATTATATTAGAAGATGTAAAAATTAACCAGGTCTTAGACATCCTCATGGTTATATGCATGTATATATGCACATATATATGTTATGTATAGAGATTATATTTTTATATAAGTCCTGGTCATTTGGGGATGGAGAGGGAGTTGCCCCCCCCCCCCCCAATTAATTGGAATAAGTCTAAATTATAGAAATGCAAACTATTGGAATTATAAGGCTTATAGTATTATGCATAAATATTTACCGTAATTGGGGTTAAAAATAAGATGGAGATTCCCTATTGGTTTATATATATATAAATAGATATGAGGACCATAATTAGGTCACTATTTATAAGGACCACACTGGCCAAAACACACACTAAGTAGATGTATGTTTGAATGGATTCAAAATGATTATGTGATATTCTTTTATTAATTAGACTTTGGTGTGTGGGTTTGCTGTGTGCCTAAATTACTAATATTTTAAGCTTAACTAAGTAATTGGTGTTTTGGTGTGTAAAGATGCATGGTTTTCAATGCATGTTTTTATTTTTTGAGTTTGGTACTGACACTAGGATACCACCAGAGGGAGACACAGACTATTATACTTACCATCATTGCAAACTGATTCTTATATTTCAGTGAACTCTAATATAAGACTGTTTGAAATGTAATATTTATCTTCCTTTGGAAACTTGGATTAAAGAACCTGAAAAAAATGAAGGTATCACATGGTTTTAATTGTCCTTCTGATGTATGAAAAAAATCTTTATACTTACCTTGGTGTGATAAAAGGGTCAGTTTGGTCCTGGGGCCTGATCCTTCTCCATCTACCAAAAAAAAAAAAAAAAAAAATTGGGGGGCTAAGTAAATGTTTGTTTTTTTGTTTGTTTGTTTTTTTATATTTTGTGACTTTTCATAATTTTATTTTTATGGGTCTCTTTGTATTACTTATTTTATTACTCTTAAAGAAAGAATACACCTCCTGGCATAAATTATGAACTTCCTGTGCCCGTGCACATCCTGTATGTTTCAATACAGGAAGACATGTTGTTCCAAAACCTAACCCTAACCCTAACCCTGGACACTACAGTTTTTAAAGGCCCATCGTTGTACAGTCCCATAAGGTTGATGTGAAAGTATTTTTTAAACCTACAGACACACATGCACTCTTACACAGGAGTAGCTTTCATCCACGCTTTACTTTTGCAGGCATTGTCAAGTCCCAGCTTCTTAGATTTCACAGGATCTGTACTAGACCCTGTGACTTCTACGAAGCTACTAGAGTGTTGTTTAGGACCTTGAGGCGTAGAGGATACTCGCGTACCATGCTGAGGGCCTGTCTCCGCTCTTTTCTAGAGCCAGGAGCAGAGCGAAAGGAGCAGCTCATCCCTCTCATCACGAGGTTCTCCTCCTCCACACTTAATTCAATCGCCTCCTAAAAACAAAATTTTACACATTACATAACCAAAAGTGGATTGATTCCAACACACTCTGTAATTTCTGCCTACAGAAAACACAAAAATTTGAAGACATTTTGGTTAGGCCTGTGTGCCATCTCCTACTTCCTGTGCTTCAAAAAACCGTACATTATTAGATTATTTTTTCCTGCCCTTGAAATTAGTAAAAAGTAACATACTGCATTATTTATCCCATTTTTCAGTCCTTTTCTCCGGCTTCCTCTAATTTGGTTTATATCATTTTTGTACAATTTGTGGGAAACAGTATATTGGACAAACACAAAACACACTCCTAATCAGATTCACACAACACAGGTATAATTTGAAACACAAAAAAGAGATACATACAAACCATTTTCTGGCCCATGGCACTGATTCCATCCGCCTGGCCGGCCTGGAGTCAGTCCCCACCTGGAGCAAAAGTGAGAGGATTAGAGCGGAAAACAAATGGATCAGACAGCTTTCAACCAAATTTCCACATGGATTAAATGGGAACATAGGGGTCTTAACCTAACCCTAACCATAACCCATACCTATATCCCTAATCCTAACCTTATCTAACCTAATCCTAACCCAAACCCTAACCCTAACCTCACTCCTAACCTTAACCCTACTCCTAAGCCCTGGCCCTAACCTTAACCTCACTCCTAACCTTAACCCTACCCTAAGCCCTGGCCCTAACCCTAACCCCACTCTAACCTTAACCCTACTCCTAAGCCCTGGCCCTAACCTAACCTCAACTCCTAACCTTAACCCTATTCTAAACCCTGGCCCTAACCTAACCTCACTCCTAACTCTAACCCTAATCCTAAACCCTGGGTCCTAACCCTAACTTCACTCCTAACCTTAACTTATTCCCAAGCCCTGGCCCTAACCCTAACCTCACTCTTAACCTTAACCCTACTCCCTAGCTTAAACCCGACCCTAACCCATTTAAACCAAACTGGGACATTAAAAATTACATTCTAAAGTATAACCTAACTCTGGACTACCAACCTCACAAGACTTACACCTAAATATAACCCCTACACTGTATATTACATACACACTTAACCTTAGTCCTTTTGGGACACATATATATACACACAATACCACAATACTCACCTGTTTTTTGTTAATAGTTCAAGACCTTCTGGTTAAACATACAGACAATAATTAATACAATTTATGTATATAAATACAGTTCACAAATTTTAAGTTCAATATATTAACTCGCAAAAATACAAATAAAAATAAAAAAATTAAATAAATAAAAAATAATACTACCTTCTCATGTAAATACTTACCTTTATTTTGACGGACTGGTCATCCTGTTATTGTAATTGACCTTTGACCCCTGTTCCATTTCAAGTTTAATTTTTTCTTTTTTTCACCTGAGTTTTTTTTTGTTAAGAGTTTCTTTTTCTTTTTCCAAAGCAGAGGCTGAGTTTGTCGTCACGCCCCCTATAAGAGACCCTCAGCCCTCCGCAGCTCATTTCCACATTGAACGTCGTTTGTTTAGATAGAGACTGCTACCTGCTACCTTTTACACTGAACCAACAAGTCTTTTAAAAGACTTTTCACTGTGCTCCAACGCCTGAGGAAGACCTTTAACGGTCGAAACGTCGCGACGGAGCACATTTTTTCAATTTTTTGGCCATATTAATTTTTTTAGCAAGCTAACTAGCTTGCTAATGCTTTCGACACGGCATTACACGGCGACACCGAAATGTCCGGCTGGACACTTGTTAGGAGCAGACGCCGACCCAGGCTCCAAACGAACTACGACCATGGGGGGTTTTTTGAGCGAGGGAGTGCCCGTGCACCTCCGTTTCCACGTCGGGGACGGAGCGCTAACTTTAACCCTAACCCTGGATAGTCACGGTTTGGAGGATTTAAGAAAATTGGCCAGATTTCTAGAAATGAGAGCTGCTCCATCCAAAGTGGGATGGATGCCGTCTCTCCTAACAAGACCAGGTTTTCCCCAGAAGCTCTGCCAATATCTATGAAGCCCACCTCATTTTTGGACACCACTCAGACAGCCAGCAATTCAAGGAGAACATGCGGCTAAACATGTCACTCCCAGTCCGATTGGATCCTGGGGGTATTTCAGAAAGGAGGTTCAACAAATTCTGAGTCCATCCCTGGTGTCTGAGTATCTGGTTCCAAAACAGCTCGTCTGAGTTAGTTCAATCAACTCTGAGTATGTTCAGCCTGAGTTACGCTCGTGCACAACCACTAATGAAAAGTCCTCATCAATGGAGCCCCGATATCACCATGACAACTGAGATGAAGAGATCAAGCTATTTCATGCCAATGGAGTTGGAGGTGCTACTGCAAGCTTCTGGGCAATACGAGCATATATTCCCTATAAATGTAACACTGCTGCTGCAGCGAAGGAGAGAGGAGAGAGAGCGAGAGACGGCATGATGGGAGAAAACTGCTGCCCGAGTCAACGCCTACGTTGAAATACACGACTTCACTGACAGAACATCTAACCACACTTAAGATCGTAGCCTACAGGTATAAATAACACGGGAATAAAATCTGACTTCTGTTTAGGTGCAACCCAACGGGAAAAGTGAACCAAAGCAGCTGAAAATGAAACATAAAAACATCCTTCCTGAAAGGTGAGCCACATTTTACCTCAGTTTGATTTTAATTGTATTATTTTTAATTGTCGTAGGCCATTAAAACAAAGCAAATATTCATTCAGTGGCTATTTGAAGTCATTTAAACCCCCAACAAAATGTTGTTTTAATACGTCCTCTTATTTCATATCCCACTCATTAAAAACACCTGATACAATGTTTTATTTCATACTTATTGTGGTTATTTCAAGTGACACGATGGAACACCCTAAAATACTAATTTAAAAAAAGACCAACAATTAAATTCAAAGGCAAAGCCTGAAAAACAGGTGGTGGTTCCACCACCTTCTCAGATAGGCCGAGGAGCCCGAACTGCCATTGACTAATGCCGCGACCAGATGTCACAGACGCACCACCATCGCGCGGGTGTGTCGCTCTGCTTTCACTGCGAAAATTCGCCCCAGTGTGTCATCAAATGGGAGGAGCTTCCATTCCGCTCGCCGGCTCCGGTTGTCAGTCAAGTTAACATGACGGATCTTGATCACACGGAGCAAGTTGTTGTGGAAAGCTGACAAATGTCATGAGACGTTCCCAATTCGGGGAGTATCGTTATTTGCTGCAGGAGCTGCGTCTGGATGACGGCCGCTTTCAGTGGCCTTTCCACCTCTGCAGGACCTAGTTTGGGACCTCCTGTCCCGTTCACGCGCACATGTAAACAATTCCTCGCTCTTCCCCAAAAAATTCTGTCATAATTGTGTTTATAAACCAGTCACCATTTGTTTTATTATACATCTGTGTAGTTAATAAATAAATAATCTTCACGGATGATTCGCACGTGCATGCACGTGAAAAAAAAAACTACGCTACCTCTGCTGTGGGACTGCTGCTCGCTCTTCCCCCAAACTCTGTCCTAGTTGTGAAATAAAGGACATCCTCAGTCAAACTCCAGACATCTCCACGTCACTACATATCCAGTCCCTGATTGGTCATTGCGGCACGACAAGACGAAAATGTTCAGATTTTTCAACTTGGGGAGGAGGGCAACGCGATGCGTTGCGACGCAGTATTGCAGCAAAAACGCGGCAATCGCTAAAAAATCGCTTCACTGGCGTCGCTTCATTCGCGTCCATCGCGTCGCGCTGTGTGGCTTGGAGCCACAATGCCTCCTTCCATAGTGATCGCATGGCAACCTGTCGCTGCTGTCGCTTGCGTCGCGCCCGGTTTGAACGTGGCTTTAGAAGCATGTTCTGACGTCAAATATTCCCCTGGGAACTAATCTTG
Organism: Thalassophryne amazonica; assembly: GCF_902500255.1. Taxonomy (NCBI): domain Eukaryota; kingdom Metazoa; phylum Chordata; class Actinopteri; order Batrachoidiformes; family Batrachoididae; genus Thalassophryne; species Thalassophryne amazonica. The sequence continues at coordinate 4,386,143 of NC_047110.1, forward strand.
GTCGGGAGATACGTAAAGCATTCCTTTTTTTGACACTTTAATTTTGATTCAAGTTTTATAATACAAAACGTACAAGGCAACTCGGGGGGGGCTGGGGGGCAATAGAACGGTGCCTGTTGCGAGTGTCCCATATATATATATGAGGAAAATAAGTATTTGAACACCCTGCGATTTTGCAAGTTCTCCCACTTAGAAATCATGGAGGGGTCTGAAATTTTCATCTTAGGTGCATGTCCACTGTGAGAGACATAATCTTAAAAAAAAAAAAAATCCGGAAATCACAATGGCTGATTTTTTTAATAATTTATTTGTATGTTACTGCTGCAAATAAGTATTTGAACACCTACCAACCAGCAAGAATTCTGGCTCACACAGACCTGTTAATTTTTCTTTAAGAAGCCCTCTTATTCTGCACTCTTTACCTGTATTAATTGCACCTGTTTGAACTTGTTACCTGTATAAAAGACACCTGTTCACACAATCAATCACACTCCAACCTGTCCACCATAGCCAAGACCAGAGAGCTGTCTGAGGACACCAGGGACAAAACTGTAGACCTGCACAAGGCTGGGATGGACTACAGGACAACAGGCAAGCAGCTTGGTAGAAGACAACAACTGTTATGATTATTTATTAGAAAGTGGAAGAAAAACAAGATGACTGTCAATCTCCCTCGGTCTGGGATTCCATGCAAGATCTCACTTTGTGGGGTAAGGATGATTCTGAGAAAGCTCAGAACTACACAGGAGGACCTGGTCAATGACCTGAAGAGAGCTGGGACCATAGTCACAAAGATTACATTAGTAACACATGATGCTGTCATGGTATAAAATCCTGCAGGGCAGCAAGGTCCCCCTGCTCAAGCCAGCACATGTCCAGGCCCGTTTGAAGTTCACCAGTGACCATCTGGATGATCCAGAGGAGGGATGGGAGAAGGTCATGTGGTCAGATGAGACCAGAATAGAGCTTTTTGGAATCAACTCCACTTACCATGTTTAGAGGATGAGAACAACCCCAAGAAAACCATCCCAACCGTGAAGCATGGGGGTGGAAACATCATACTCTGGGGGTGCTCTTCTGCAAAGGGGACAGGACGACTGCACTGTATTGAAGGGAGGATGGATGGGGTCATGTATTGCGAGATTTTGGCAAACAACCTCCTTCCCTCAGTAAGAGCATTGACGATGGGTCATGGCTGGGGTCTTCAGCATGACAATGACCCCAAACACACAGCCAGGGCAACTAAGGAGGGGCTCCGTAAGAAGCATTTCAAGGTCCTGGAGTGGCCTGGCCAGTCTCCAGACCTGAACTCAATAGAAAATCTTTGGAGGGAGCTGAAAATCCAAACCTGAAAGATCTAGAGAAGATCTGTATGGAGGAGTGGACCAAAATCCCTGCTGCAGTGTGTGAAAACCTGGTGAAAACTACAGGAAACGTTTGACCTCTGTAATTGCAAACAAAGGCTACTGTACCAAATATTAACTTGATTTTCACAGGTGTTGAAATACTATTTGCAGCAGTAACATACAAATAAATTATTTAAAAAAATTCATACATATTCCGGATTTTTTTTTTTTTTTTTTTTTGATTATGTCTCTCACAGTGGACATGCACCTAAGAAGAAAATTTCAGACCCCTCCATGATTTCTAAGTGAGAGAACCTGCAAAATCGCAGGGTGTTCAAATACTTATTTTCCTCACTGTATATATAAAACATACATTAAGGAAGTCCTCTGTCCATGTGTGTTTTCAGGTCATTTCCATGGTGGCATATATGTTCCAGTTTCTCCATTTGTCTTCAAAAACATCCTCCTTCAGCCTGAGAATATAAGTCATTTTTTCCATATTATATATTTCTCCAGTGATGGTCAGCCATTGTCATAGCATAGGGGAACCAACTGGCACCACTTCCTAGCTTTTTTACAGACAATCAGCAATATCTTAGTCAAGTACCTGTCATTAGTATGGACAAATTCCGTCAAGTATCCAAGGTACATGGTTTCAGTGTTGCCACAGTTACTTTGAAAAAAGTAATCCAATTACTAACTCCTTGAAAAGTAACTTAGTTATTTTACTGATTACTCAGTTGTAAAAGTAACTAAGTTAGATTACTAGTTACTTTTTTAGTTACTTTCCCCAGCTGCCGACAACAACCCTCTGCCACCTCAACATGACAATGATACCTGTTTTGCCAAAACTCACTTTATAGTCACCCTTTCTTGACTTCAATGAAAATAAATACTTGTTTTATAAAAAGTAAAATAAAGACCTCTTTCTTGACCTCATATTTAACTGTTGACAGCACTCTAACAGTAAAACTTGTCATTTCTAACCTACATTGTTTATAAATGTAACTATTAAATTCATTCTAACATTTAAATTCTCTCTAAACATTTTACTTGTCGAAATGATTATTATTATAAGTAGTATTAGTAGTTGTAGTAAAAAAGGCTTCAAAACTGGACCTTTAATCTCGGGGTGTTGTTGTACGGGGGGCACATCCCTGCCCCACGCCCCCATTCCATCTGGATTCGCCCCTGCTTTGGCGTTTGAACACAAAGAATGGATAACATTTATTTATGCAGAAAACGTGACCAGATTTACAGGTAAGAAAGTTTTATTGCGTTTTCACATCATGTGGTCCTCAGAAAGAGAGTTTAGGTGTATTTGAGTGGAAAATAGTGTTAGTTGTTGACGCATGGCGGAGGATCAGCTGTTTTTAGCAGCAGATACGGAGCGGCTCGGAGAAAAAAAGCACAAAAATGTCTTTGTAAAGCTCAGTGCAGGTGTGCTGTTGTCACCACGCTTTAAGAGGTGAGGACGAGTCGTAGCTGCTGCAGAAAACCGCGGATGAAAAGCTCACAGCTCGCTTAAAGTGGGCAGTTCAGTAGAACCCCGACCTCCTGCCCACGGACCAAGTTTAATGCTGCTATCGACCCACAATGAAAAAATAATAGTAATGCACAGTGACTTGGAGAAGTAACTTTAATCTGATTACTGATTTGGAAAGATTAACGCGTTAGATTACTCGTTACTAAAAAAAAGTGGTCAGATTAGAGTAACGCGTTACTAAGTAACTAAGTAACGCATTACCGGCATCACTGCATGGTTTTAAAATCCCTTGGTATTTTATAACCCAGTATTTTCCCCATAACAGAATTCACATTATTCCAAAAACCTTCAATTTTTGGACATTCCCAGAACACATGGGTGATGTGGATCCCCACATTCTCCAACACGGAAGATGGACCTGAGATTGTTTACTTTTAATTTTTGGGGTGATAAAAAATCTAGTCAGGTTTTTCCACCCAAACTCCCTCCATAGTCTAGAATTTGTTGTTGTACACTGAGTTTCACATATATCCCTCCATTCATCCAGTGTTATTTCAGTTTTTATCTCCTCCCATTTAGATTTGATATAGATGGTTGATGATGACGTGTTTTCCCTTGTTTTATACAGTGCTGAGATTTCCTTGAATTATATCCCTTTGTATGTTTTATTCACCCAGTATAACAAGCCATACGATGACCAAGGACTTTGTATTTCCTTCAAAAATAATCTCTAAATTGTAGGTACAGGAAGAAATCATTTTTTTCCCAGTTGGTAATGGTCTTTTAATTCCTGAATACTGATCAGATTGCCATCCTTTATTATAGCACATACTGCCGTTATTCTCCTTTTTTCCCAGTTTTTAAATCCTTGATCATATATACCCGGTATAAATCCACTGTCATATGCAACCCAACTCAACAACTTTACTTCCTTTTCCAATCTGTCCTGTTTAATTTTCTCAGACCAAATCTCCAAAGTATGAACACTATAGGATCAAGTGAGTGCTGTAATGTTTTTCTAAGTTTATTATTTCCCAGAAGCGTCTGAACTGGGAAATCTTCCACTTTTGCTTCAATATCTTTCCATTTAGCATAATTTTGATCACACCAATTAATTACTGTTTTGAGCTGAGCTGCATAGTAGTAGTAAAGCATTTCTAATGAATTCTGCCCCGACATCAGTTGGGTTTGGAATGACTGGACAATCTGTGTCTATGGTTTGCCTCAGATGGGCGGAGACGGGTAGAAACTCAGAGTCTGTTACCATGGTGACTGACTCAGAGTTTCCCTCATCTCAGGGTTAACTTGCTCTGAGTTTTCACATAACCTCCTTTCTGGAATAACCCCTCTGGCCTTCATTTGAAGACCAAACTGTTTGAATCAATCCCGTATGGAATAAAAGCATTTCAACAAGTTTGATTTAAGTTAAAAAATGAAGAGACATTCCAATGTTTGATTTGCAGAAATTAGAAATATTTAGGTCGAGATGAAGCCTCTGATGTCAGAGGTCATTATTTTGGTCCAACTGTTTTGAGTTCAGGTGGAACCATAAGGGGTTCTTAATTATAATTTTTTGTGTGTTCTCAGAACAGAGTTCCTCATCAGTGTTGCTGGAAACAAAGTTGAAGTGAGGATAGTTTTTGGGGACGTGCTGTTCATTTGTTCATCTTGCAGTCTGTATTACTGTTGTGTGTGAAGGCTGATGCCTCTGTTTGATTGTATGACTGACCGTGTGATTGTACATTCCTGATGTTATCTCATGGACCAGGCGGCCCGCTCCGTCCAAAAACTGTTACAGCAGTGAGAAGCAGGTGACTCATGTCACGTCTGTACAGGCACTGTAGACTGACAACGCTGCTCAAGATTTTTGATGGAAGATCAAACCAAAAGAATTTCACCTTTTCTAACATAAGTTTGAACTTGCTGGTTCCGGTCATGGGATCAAAGTCGGTACTTCCTCAACATGTTTCACTGTGTGTTTTCCTTCAATAATGACACTTATTCTTCCCTGTAAACCTGAAGTTGTCTTGACTTGATGTCCAGTAAACGAGCTAGACAGATCAGTTTATGAACTCAACATCTTAGCAACTAAAAGGTGTCTTTGAAGCCAAGAACCACTAGACAGGAGGAGGAACTGGACAGGAAGTACAGCGGACTCTCTTTTTGACCAAATCGTCCATCAAGTCCAGTTGTTTGCCAGTAGATGGCATGCATAACTTCTGCAATATTTTCAAAGTTGTCTGTAGTCCACCTCGTCATTGTGTCAGTGTCTTGAAAACAGCAGGTGGTCTCAACGTTGGGAAGGACCAGTGTGGGCCAAACACAAATGTCATCCTTAATCAGGGCTCCAATGCCTGAGGTTCCTTCCATTCACAACCTCAGCCAGCCTCCCAACTTCCTGGAGGTTCTAGCAGCTGTCCATCCCCTGATAACAAGTCTGGTGGTGCAGACAGAATACCCGGGTACCTCTGGACAAGACTTCCAGAGCATTAAGTCACCGAGGTCTGCCCTGATAGGGGAAAGTCCCACAGCAGTGGAGAGATACCTTTGCTGTCACCAGATACAAGAACACTTTCATCTGTGGCAACAGGGAGAGCTGTTGTCCTCAAAGGAACTGAACATTCAGACCAAAGGACCTGAAGGATGTTGCTACTGACCGTAACACCTTAGGGGCGTGTGTGTGTGTGTCTAACAAGGTTGTAGCTCGTGTTCTGGACCGGTGTCTGCAGTGTTTTGTCTCAAAACTGTGTCGTTCCTCCTCTGGGACCTTTGGGGGATCTGTTACCACTGCTGGGTCTGTGAGGGTTCAGCATTTGTGATATGATGATTTCACTATAATTTTGTGTGTGTGTGTGTGTGTGCAGGCAGATGAGTCACCGTGACTACAGATAATGGATATTGGCAAACTGAGTCATATATGTTGGCCCCAACGGATCAGTGAATCATCATTCCAGGTCAGTGTGTGTGTGTGTGTGTGTGTGGTTGACACACTTAAATTGATTTTGAAATGAATGTTGATCAGTGGTGGGCACAGTTCCGCTAATCCACTAACCGCTAATTAGGGAAGCTAACTTTTTTTGTTAGCGGGTTATCTTTTCAGCTGACTTTAAACCCATCAACGGACCAATTAGCTTCCACTAAATTTAGTTTGGCTAACTTTTAGTCCATTAAAGGTTTTTTTGTTGGCATAGTAAGTCAAGCCGAATGGTCAAAAACATTTGTAAACCCTAAAATCACACGAGTACCTCTCTGTTGTGTTTTGCAGGAGTCAGGCAGCTATGAGGAGCTGAGCTCAACCCGACCCCAGTAAGGGACCTGGCTGCATGACTGCTACAGAAAAAAAAGTCATTTCATTAACAGCATACAAAACCCCTGACGTGGGCCAAAGACATAAACATTAAAGCAGGTTTCAATCAATCAATCAACTTTTTTTTATATAGCGCCAAATCACAACAAACAGTTGCCCCAAGGCGCTCTATATTGTAAGGCAAGGCCATACAATAATTATGAAAAACCCCAACGGTCAAAACGACCCCCCTATGAGCAAGCACTTGGCTACAGTGGGAAGGAAAAACTCCCTTTTAACAGGAAGAAACCTCCAGCAGAACCAGGCTCAGGGAGGGGCAGTCTTCTGCTGAGACTGGTTGGGGCTGAGGGAAAGAACCAGGAAAAGACATGCTGTGGAGGGGAGCAGAGATCGATCACTAATGATTAAATGCAGAGTGGTGCATACAGAGCAAAAAGAGAAAGAACAGTGCATCATGGGAACCCCCCCACAGTCTACGTCTAAAGCAGCATAACCAAGGGATGGTCCAGGGTCACCTGATCCAGCCCTAACTATAAGCCTTAGCGAAAAGGAAAGTTTTAAGCCTAATCTTAAAAGTAGAGCGGGTATCTGTGTCCCTGATCTGAATTGGGAGCTGGTTCCACAGGAGAGGAGCCTGAAAGCTGAAGGCTCTGCCTCCCATTCTACTCTTACAAACCCTAGGAACTACAAGTAAGCCTGCAGTCTGAGAGCGAAGCGCTCTAATGGGGTAATATGGTACTACGAGGTCCCTAAGATAAGATGGGACCTGATTATTCAAAACCTTATAAGTAAGAAGAAGAATTTTAAATTCTATTCTAGAATTAACAGGAAGCCAATGAAGAGAGGCCAATATGGGTGAGATATGCTCTCTCCTTCTAGTCCCCGTCAGTACTCTAGCTGCAGCATTCTGAACCAACTGAAGGCTTTTTAGGGAACTTTTAGGACAACCTGATAATAATGAATTACAATAGTCCAGCCTAGAGGAAATAAATGCATGAATTAGTTTTTCAGCATCACTCTGAGACAAGACCTTTCTGATTTTAGAGATATTGCGTAAATGCAAAAAGGCAGTCCTACATATTTGTTTAATATGCGCTTTGAATGACATATCCTGATCAAAAATGACTCCAAGATTTCTCACAGTATTACTAGAGGTCAGGGAAATGCCATCCAGAGTAAAGATCTGGTTAGACACCATGCTTCTAAGATTTGTGGGGCCAAGTACAATAACTTCAGTTTTATCTGAGTTTAAAAGCAGGAAATTAGAGGTCATCCATGTCTTTATGTCTGTAAGACAATCCTGCAGTTTAGCTAATTGGTGTGTATCCTCTGGCTTCATGGATAGATAAAGCTGGGTATCATCTGGGTAACAATGAAAATTTAAGCAATACCGTCTAATAATACTGCCTAAGGGAAGCATGTATAAAGTGAATAAAATTGGTCCTAGCACAGAACCTTGTGGAACTCCATAATTAACTTTAGTCTGTGAAGAAGATTCCCCATTTACATGAACAAACTGTAATCTGTTAGACAAATATGATTCAAACCACCGCAGCGCAGTGCCTTTAATACCTATGACATGCTCTAATCTCTGTAATAAAATTTTATGGTCAACAGTATCAAAAGCAGCACTGAGGTCCAACAGAACAAGCACAGAGATAAGTCCACTGTCCGAAGCCATAAGAAGATCATTTGTAACCTTCACTAATGCTGTTTCTGTACTATGATGAATTCTAAAACCTGACTGAAACTCTTCAAATAGACCATTCCTCTGCAGGTGATCAGTTAGCTGTTTTACAACTACCCTCTCAAGAATCTTTGAGAGAAAAGGAAGGTTGGAGATTGGCCTATAATTAGCTAAGATAGCTGGGTCAAGTGATGGCTTTTTAAGTAATGGTTTAATTACTGCCACCTTAAAAGCCTGTGGTACATAACCAACTAACAAAGATAGATTGATCATATTTAAAATTGAAGCATTAAATAATGGTAGGACTTCCTTGAGCAGCCTGGCAGGAATGGGGTCTAATAAACATGTTGATGGTTTGGATGAAGTAACTAATGAAATAACTCAGACAGAACAATCGGAGAGAAAGAGTCTAACCAAATACCGGCATCACTGAAAGCAGCCAAAGATAACGATACATCTTTGGGATGGTTATGAGTAATTTTTTCACTAATAGTCAAAATTTTGTTAGCAAAGAAAGTCATGAAGTCATTACTAGTTAAAGTTAATGGAATACTCAGCTCAATAGAGCTCTGACTCTTTGTCAGCCTGGCTACAGTGCTGAAAAGAAACCTGGGGTTGTTCTTATTTTCTTCAATTAGTGATGAGTAGAAAGATGTCCTAGCTTTACGGAGGGCTTTTTTATAGAGCAGCAAACTCTTTTTCCAGGCTAAGTGAAGATCTTCTAAATTAGTGAGACGCCATTTCCTCTCCAACTTACGGGGTATCTGCTTTAAGCTACGAGTTTGTGAGTTATACCACGGAGTCAGACACTTCTGATTTAAAGCTCTCTTTTTCAGAGGAGCTACAGCATCCAAAGTTGTCTTCAATGAGGATGTAAAACTATTGACAAGATACTCTAACTCCCTTACAGAGTTTAGGTAGCTACTCTGCTCTGTGTTGGTATATGACATTAGAGAACATAAAGAAGGAATCATATCCTTAAACCTAGTTACAGCGCTTTCTGAAAGACTTCTAGTGTAATGAAACTTATTCCCCACTGCAGGGTAGTCCATCAGGGTAAATGTAAATGTTATTAAAAAATGATCAGACAGAAGGGAGTTTTCAGGGAATACTGTTAAGTCTTCTATTTCCATACCATAAGTCAGAACAAGATCTAAAATATGATTAAAGTGGTGGGTGGACTCATTTACTTTTTGAGCAAAGCCAATAGAGTCTAATAATAGATTAAATGCAGTGTTGAGGCTGTCATTCTCAGCATCTGTGTGGATGTTAAAATCGCCCACTATAATTATCTTATCTGAGCTAAGCACCAAGTCAGACAAAAGGTCTGAAAATTCACAGAGAAACTCACAGTAACGACCAGGTGGACGATAGATAATAACAAATAAAACTGGTTTTTGGGACTTCCAATTTGGATGGACAAGACTAAGAGACAAGCGTTCAAATGAATTAAAGCTCTGTCTAGGTTTTTGATTAATTAATAAGCTGGAATGGAAGATTGCTGCTAATCCTCCGCCCCGGCCCGTGCTACGAGCATTCTGACAGTTAGTGTGACTCGGGGGTGTTGACTCATTTAAACTAACATATTCATCCTGCTGTAACCAGGTTTCTGTTAGGCAGAATAAATCAATACGTTGATCAATTATTATATCATTTACCAACAGGGACTTAGAAGAGAGAGACCTAATGTTTAATAGACCACATTTAACTGTTTTAGTCTGTGGTGCAGTTGAAGGTGCTATATTATTTTTTCTTTTTGAATTTTTATGCTTAAATAGATTTTTGCTGGTTATTGGTGGTCTGGGAGCAGGCACCGTCTCTACGGGGATGGGGTAATGAGGGGATGGCAGGGGGAGAGAAGCTGCAGAGAGGTGTATAAGACCACAGCTCTGCCTCCTGGTCCCAACGCTGGACAGTCACAGTTTGGAGGATCCAAGAAAATTGGCCAGATTTCTAGAAATGAGAGCTGCTCCATCCAAAGTGGGATGGATGCCGTCTCTCCTAACAAGACCAGGTTTTCCCCAGAAGCTTTGCCAATTATCTATGAAGCCCACCTCATTTTTTGGACACCACTCAGACAGCCAGCAATTCAGGAGAACATGCGGCTAAACATGTCACTCCCGGTCTGATTGGGAGGGGCCCAGAGAAAACTACAGAGTCCGACATTGTTTTTGCAAAGTTACACACCGATTAATGTTAATTTTAGTGACCTCCGATTGGCGTAACCGAGTGTCATTACTGCCGACGTGAATTACAATCTTACCAAATTTACGCTTAGCCTTAGCCAGCAATTTCAAATGTCCTTCGATGTCGCCTGCTCTGGCCCCCGGAAGACAATTGACAATGGTTGCTGGTGTCGCTAACTTCACATTTCTCAAAACAGAGTCACCAATAACCAGAGTTTGATCCTCGGCGAGTGTATCGTCGAGTGGGGAAAAACGGTTAGAGATGTGAACGGGTTGACGGTGTACACGGGGCTTCTGTTAGGGCTACGCTTCCTCCTCACAGTCACCCAGTCAGCCTGCTTTCCCGACTGCCCGGGATCTGCCAGGGGGGAACTAACGGCGGCTAAGCTACCTTGGTCCGCACCGACTACAGGGGCCTGGCTAGCTGTAGAATTTTCCACGGTGCGGAGCCGAGTCTCCAATTCGCCCAGCCTGGCCTCCAAAGCTACGAATAAGCTGCACTTATTACAAGTACCGTTACAGCTAAAGGAGGCCGAGGAATAACTAAACATTTCACACCCAGAGCAGAAAAGTACTGGAGAGACAGGAGAAGCCGCCATGCTAAATCGGCTAAGAGCTAGTAGCTACGCAACCTAGCGGATTCCTAAAAACACACAAAGTGAATAATGTGTAAATAATTTAGAGGTGATTCAGCAGAAGGAGTGCCTTAATTAAGGCACCAAACAGGCCATGAAGCAGCACAGGTAACGCACGACAACGGTGCTAAAATAAAATAAAAACGAAAGCGTTAGCAAGCTAGTTAGCTTGCCAACGCTGATGAAAGTTAGCTGATAAAAGTGCTCCTTCGCGATGTTTCGACCGTTAGAGGTCTTCCTTAGGCGTTGGAGCACAGTAAAAAAGTAAAAAAAAGTAAAAAGGTAAAAAAGTAAAAAAGTCTTGAAAAAGACTGTTAGTTCAAAGTCCAAAGCAGCAGGTAGCAGTCTCTGTGTTTGACGTATGGTTGATTTAAAGACCAAACTAATTATGGACAGTTTATTGATATTAATGTTAACTGTCATTTTTACAAAGTGAAAATATCACAAATATCTTTTTAAAGTAATAGTTTTAAAGTAATGCACTAATTCTAAATGTTTGAGCATTAAAACTCATATATGCCCAAAGGCATTATGGGAAATTGAGCCTCCTCATCACTGGTTGGTTGTTAAAAAAACACACACAAGTTACTGTAATGTGTGTGTTGGTTTTTACAAATAAATCTGTATTTGTAAATATTTATTTGCTCAAAAACTCACCAAATGGTGAACGTGTGACATTTTGACCCAAAATGCATAGAACACTGCCATCTACTGGATGGCAGTGTAAGTGTAAATAGCATCTACCTGTCATACAGTCGCCATTCGGTGCACTTCTGTATCAGACTTAAATAGAATTTTTAGTTTTGCAAATACCTTTTTTTACAAATGAAAAAAAAATACATATTTACAAATACAGATTTATTTGTAAAAACTAACACACACGTTACAGCAACTTGTGTGTCGTTCCATTTACAACCAACCAGTGATAAGGAGGCTCAATTTCCCATAATGCCTTTGGGCATCTGTGAGTTTTAATGCTCAAACCTTCAGAATTAGTGCATTACTTTAAACTAAAATATATTTGTGATATTTTCACTTTGTAAAAATGACAGTTAAAGTTAATATACAAAAATCCATACGGAATTAGTTTGGTTTTGAGATCAAATCATAAGTCAAACCTGCTTTTCTGTTTATGCCTTTGGCCCACGTCAGAGGCCAAATTCACTCTTTCTTACAGCAGTGGCAGGACGCACAAACACAGAAGCTCTGACCCATTGTTTGTGTTGGGTTTGTGATCGCCTTTGATTCTACTCAAAGCATCGGCGGTGCTTAAACTCAAAACTGGCTTGTCAGTAGCCGACAGTGTCCTGGAGTCAATACTAAAAGTTAGCAGTTAACGGTTGGCTGTAGCTTCCACTAAATTTATGATCAGTTTATCATTATAAAAGTTAACTTTTCAGTTAGTGGATTAACTGTTATAAAAGCTAACTTTTTGGTTAGCTGTGCCCACCACTGATGTTGATGGAATGAATTATGACAGTGTTCAAGTTTAACATGTGATATGGAGCTAAAATCTTTCCAAAATGTTCCACACAAATAAAACATCTTTGTGAAATGAGCCACAAACACACTTTTACAAACTCAAAACGCCTTTAACATCCAATTAATGCAACATATTTCTTTCATGTTTTATAAACAGGTACAACATGTCTTATAAATATAATCTCGCTCACTCATCTTCCACCGTTTACTCACAACTGGGCACTGCAGTCTCGTTTGAGGGTGGGCGCCAAAGGGGTAGACTATGACGTAATTTCTCTACTTCCGGGGACAGAAACACGGCACTTTCTCTGAGTTTTTGGGCAAATTACACACAAACAAAGTGAAAATGCAAAGAACAAGTGAGGATGGTGTGGAAAGTGGACATGTGCTGCGGTTTGTTTCTGACCCGGAGCTCAAACATGTCGAGGTGGTTTTGTAGGCGAGCTACTCTGGTGAGCTGTGTAGGCTAACACTTACATACTCGTCTTCCATTCTCCACTGGGAACCAAAACAAACTGCACCTTTCATGACTGCTTTGGTGATTGCAGCCGAAAACAAAACACAACACAATTTTCCTGTTAGAAGTGACGCTGTTTGTGGGGAGAGACTAACCCCTGGGTGGAGTGAGGGAGTGCCAGCCCAAACCATTTGGAGGATGGCGGTTTCTGCAGAAACCATTTGAACCCGGCATGTCTTAAACTGGTGTAACAGTTTATCTTCCCCTAGATAACTTCCCGCTATTGGGAAGCTGTCCTAGGATATCTTACCCCCCACCCTGGATACCTTCCGCCCAATCACAGCAGAGTTGCCTCAAGGCACTTCACACAAGTAAGGTCTAACCTTACTAACCCCCAGAGCAGCAATGGTAAGGAAAAACTCCCTCTGAGGAAGAAACCTCAAGCAGACCAGACTCAAAGGGGTGACCCTCTGCTTGGGCCATGTTACAGACACAAATGACAGAACAAGTCACAAAACAAATATACAAGAAATGCTGTTGGTGCACAGGACAAGAGGGTTTTCTGCACAAATACCACACCCATCTCTGGATGGAGCTGCACCTTAAACAGAGAGAAAAAACAGAATTAGGCCTCAGAAAGAGAAGAAATACAGTATAATTTGTCAGCATTAAACAACAAGAAAAACAGAAGAAATACTAAGATGATCGTTGGCAACTAGCCCTAAGCTTCACTAAAAGACCCAGAATTTAGGTAAAGTTGAGGCTGCGGCACGCTTCGCTTCCTTATAAAATGAATTAAAGCGCAGAACTATACTATGCCAGTATGCTAGCCATACAAAAGGGAAAATAGGCGTGTCTTAAGTCTGGACTTGAAAGTCTCCACAGAATCTGACTGTTTTATTGACGCAGGGAGATCATTCCACAGAACAGGGCCACAATAAGAGAAAGCTCTATGACCTGCAGACTTCTTATTCACCCTAAGGACACAAAGTCCTCCTGCACCCTGAGAAAACAAAGCCCGGGACGGTATGTAAGGTTTAGCCAGCTAGGTAGGGAGGTGCCAGTCCATGAACAATTTTATAGACTAGTTGCAGAACCTTAAAATCTGATCCCACTGTGACAGGAAGCCAGTGAAGAGACGCCAAAATGGGTGTAATGTGGTCGAACTTTCTGCTTCATGTCAAAAGTCTGGCTGCAGCATTTTGAACCAATTGGAGACCCCTAATGCTGGACTGCAGTAAACCAGAACATTGCAGTAGTCCAATATAGAAGAGATAAACGCATGGGTCAGGGTCTCAGCATCAGCTGTAGACAGGATGGGATGAATCTTCGCTATATTTCGCAGGTGGAAGAAAGCAGTCCTTGTAATATTTCTAATGTGGAGGTCAAAGGACAATCTAGGATCAAAAATTACCCCAAGATCCCTCACTTTGTCAGTGGGATGTATGATACACGAGCCTAGGCTAAGCGTTAACTGGTTAAATTGATGCCAATGTCTCACTGGACCAAGAACCATCATTTTCAGTCTTATCAAAGTAGGAAGTTTATAGACATCCAGCGTCTCACTGATGCAAGGCAATCTTCTAAGGATTTTATGTGAATCAGATTACCAGCAGTTATTGGCATGTATAACTGAGTATCATCAGCACAACAGTGAAAAGTAATCCCAAAATGCCGCAATACGAGGTCTGTTAGAAAAGTATCTGAGATTATTATTTTTTTAAAAAGCCATATGGATTTGAATCACGTGTGATTACATCAGCCAAGCTTGAACCCTCGTGGGCATGCAAGAGTTTTTTCACGGCTGTTGGTGACATCATTCGCCTGTGAGCACGCCTTGTGGAAGGAGTGGTCCACCCCCCTCGTCGGAATTCCTTTGTCTGAGAAGTTGCTGAGAGACTGGCGCTGTGCTTGATCAAAATTTTTTCAGAAACTGTGAGGCACATCCGAGTGGATGCCATTCGAGAAATTCAGCTGGTTTTCTGTGAAAATTTTAACGGCTGATGAGAGATTTTGGATTGTTTCTATCACTGTAAGGACTTCCCACGGAGCGGGACGTTGCGCAGCGCTCCGAGGCGACATCGTCATCCTGTTTCAAGCTGAAAACCTTCAAATTTAAGCCTCTGTAGACCCAGGACGTCGTGAGAGAACAGAGAACTTTCAGAAGAGGTCGGAATCAGCAGTTTAGCCGGACATTCCACTGTTAAAGGAGATTTTTTTAATGAAAGACGTGCGGATGGATTGGCGCGTTGGATCGCAGCCGGCGCAGCGCGCCCACTACAGGAAAAACACCTCTGTTGGAAGCCTTAAGGACAAGTTGGAACATGCCCTGCTGTTAAACAATTTCTCAGATACTCACTCAACTGAAAGCCACCAAAAGCCGCCAGGTTTTTACAAATGGTTATCAACACAGAGGTGTTTTTCCTGTGCCGCCGCACCGCGCCGGCTGCGTCCCGACGCGCGGACCCGTCCACACGTCTTTCATTAATAAAATCTCCTTTAACTAGAACTGCAGCTGGAGTACTGACGGGGACTAGAAGGAGAGAGCATATCTCACCCATATTGGCCTCTCTTCATTGGCTTCCTGTTAATTCTAGAATAGAATTTAAAATTCTTCTTCTTACTTATAAGGTTTTAAATAATCAGGTCCCATCTTATCTTAGGGACCTCGTAGTACCATATCACCCCAATAGAGCGCTTCGCTCTCAGACTGCAGGCTTACTTGTAGTTCCTAGGGTTTGTAAGAGTAGAATGGGAGGCAGAGCCTTCAGCTTTCAGGCTCCTCTCCTGTGGAACCAGCTCCCAATTCAGATCAGGGAGACAGACACCCTCTCTACTTTTAAGATTAGGCTTAAAACTTTCCTTTTTGCTAAAGCTTATAGTTAGGGCTGGATCAGGTGACCCTGAACCATCCCTTAGTTATGCTGCTATAGACGTAGACTGCTGGGGGGTTCCCATGATGCACTGTTTCTTTCTCTTTTTTGCTCTGTATGCACCACTCTGCATTTAATCATTAGTGATCGATCTCTGCTCCCCTCCACAGCATGTCTTTTTCCTGGTTCTCTCCCTCAGCCCCAACCAGTCCCAGCAGAAGACTGCCCCTCCCTGAGCCTGGTTCTGCTGGAGGTTTCTTCCTGTTAAAAGGGAGTTTTTCCTTCCCACTGTAGCCAAGTGCTTGCTCACAGGGGGTCGTTTTGACCGTTGGGGTTTTACATAATTATTGTATGGCCTTGCCTTACAATATAAAGCGCCTTGGGGCAACTGTTTGTTGTGATTTGGCGCTATATAAAAAAAATTGATTGATTGATTGATTGATGTCCGGATAAACTGCTGATCCCGACCTCTTCTGAAAGTTCTCTGTTCTCTCACGACGTCCTGGGTCTACAGAGGCTTAAATTTGGAGGTTTTCAGCTTGAAACAGGATGACGATGTCGCCTCGGAGCGCTGCGCGACGTCCCGCTCTGTGGGAAGTCCTTACAGTGATAGAAACAATCCAAAATCTCTCATCAGCCGTTAAAAGTTTCACAGAAAACCAGCTGAATTTCTCGAATGGTGTCCACTCGGATGTGCCTCACAGTTTCTGAAAAAAGTTTGATCAAGCACAGCGCCAGTCTCTCAGCAACTTCTCAGACAATGAAAATCCGACGAGGGGGCTGGACCACTCCTTCCACAAGGCGTGCTCACAGGCGAATGACATCACAAACAGGCGTGAAAAAACTCACGCATGCGCACGAGGGTTCAAGCTTGGCTAATGTAATCACACGTAATTCAGATACATATAGTTTTTTTTTTTTTTTTAAATAAAACTGTCGGTTTCTTTTCTAATAGACCTTGTATGTGCCCAAGGGGTGCTATATAAAGGGAGAAAAGCAGGGGACCTAAGACAGACCCCTGTGGAACCCCAAATTTCATGTCACTAAGGTTAGAGGTAGTGTTATTGTACAAAACACAGTGAGAATGACTGGTCAAGTATGATGTCATCCATGCAAGGGCACTCTCAGTAATCCCAAAGTGATTTTCCAGCCTATCAAGTAGAATATGATGATCCACAGTATCAAATGCAGCACTGAGATCTAACAGCACCAGAACCGTAGTTGTGTCGAAATCCATTGCAAGCAGAAGATCATTCACCGCTTTAGTGAGAGCCGTCTCTGTGGAATGATATTTTCTAAAAGCAGAATGCAGTGGCTCAAAGAGATTATTCTCAGTAAGATAGTCCACGATCTCCCGTGACACCGCTTTTTCCAGAATTTTAGAGCAAAATGATAGATTTGATATTGGCCGACAGTTTTTCAATACACTAGGGTCAAGATTAGGTTTCTTAAGTAATGGTTTAATCACTGCAGATTTGAAACATTTAGGAACAGATCCAGAAGTTAAAGAAAGATGAATAATTTCCAGCACAGTCGGCCCAAGAGTGGGCCACAGGTCCTTCAACAGTTTTGTTGGTATAGGCTCAACTAAACATCCGTCCATTTTCTTCTGCTTTATCTGGAGTTGGGTCGCGGGGGCAGCAGCTCAAGCAAAGCCGCCCAGACCTCCCGATCCACACACCTCCCCCAGCTCCTTCGGGGGAACCCTGAGGCGTCCCCAAGCCAGCCGAGAGACGTAGTCCCTCCAGCATGTCCTGGGTCTTCCCCGGGGCCTCCTCCCAATGGGACGTGCTCGGAACACCTCTCCAGCAAGGCGTCCAGGGGGCATCCAGAAAAGATGCCCAAGCCACCTCAGCTGGCTCCTTTCGGTGTGGAGGAGCAGCGGCTCGACTCCGAGCTCCTCCCGAGTGACCGAGCTGCTCACCCCATCTCTAAGGGTGCGCCCAGCCACCCTGCGGAGGAAACTCATCTCGGCCGCTTGTACTCGAGAGCTTTGCCCCCTTGCTCTGCTCTCTCTTCACCACGTCGGTCCGATTCAGCGGCCGCCTCACTGCAGATGCTGCACCGATCCATCTGTCGATCTCGCGCTCTATCCATCCCTCGCCCATGAACAAGACCCCGAGATACTTAAACTCCTCCACTTGAGGCAAGGACACTCCTCAAAATCCGTTCAAACTTTTTGAGTTATCCTGCTGACAGACAGACAAACAAACAAACGCGACCGAAAACATAACCTCCTTGGCGGAGGTAATAATAATAAACAGCGCAATTACAATAGGGTCCTCGTAGAACGTTGTCCTACTCGGGCCCTAATTATGACAAATAGGGCAAGGATTATATTTAAATTGTTTTAATGTGATTTAAAACCAGTTGTCCAAACAGACGTGAAGGTCGGACGGTCGCACCACTTGATGTTTTCACACATAAGATGGCAGAAAATGACCAATAACCAACATGTTAAAAGAAATAAGAGTGGCCAAATGTATAAGGAAGGTATTAGACAGTGGTGGGTACAGATAACCAAAAAATTAACTTCGATAACTTTTCAGTTATCTGATTATCTGTTATCTTTGATAAAGATAAAACAATAAACCACTCAAAAATATATCGGAAGTTACAGATAACTGATAACCGATAAATTCCAGTATTGTCTCTAGTACATTTGCAACTACTAATAAACTGAATTTGAGTTTTAACACCATGATCGCTTCTGGTAACAACAAAAGCGACAACAAACCCAAACAATGAGCCCACACTTCTGTCTTTGAACATCTTGCCCCCTGCTGGAAGCTCTTGTTTACTACACGGCTTCCAGCACAGAAGTAAGCTGAGAGCAGCCGTAAAACCCAGCTCTCTACCCAATTACAATGCTCTGGTCAGGCGGAGGTCTTGGAAAATAAAGCAGTGCTGACTTATGGTTTTGATTTATAAATAACATTAATACTTTCAATCAATCAATTTATTTATATAGCGCCAAATCGCAACAAACAGTTGCCCCAAGGCGCTTTATATTGTAAGGCAAGGCCATGCAATAATTACGTAAAAACCCCAACGGTCAAAACGTAATACTGATAGAATAACTCCATTATTGTCAATTCTGTCATTTGTACAAAGTTAAAATATAACATATCTTTTAATGTTGAATAATGCACTAATTCTGAGGTTTTGTAAAAAACAGACAGATTGCAAAGGATTCTGGGTAAAATGTGCCTCTGCTAAACACTGATTGGTTCAGTCATTCACGTTAATGTGACGTGTGTCATGTGTTGGTGTTTACAGATAAATGTGCTTTTGTAAAATATTCCGTTTTTTATTTGTAAAAACAGGCATTTTTACAGAGCCCTGGAAGTGTCATCGCAAAATGTTTTGCATGTGGAGAGAATGTGCGCTCATTTTATTATATTGTAAAACATGCTCTCAATATTGTCTTAACACAGAAATGTTGGCTATTCGCCCTATTGACGTTTCAAATCCCACAAAACCTCAGAGAGGTCGCCGCGCTGTGAGATCTCAAGATTGAGAACTGCACTGAGATGCTCTGATCACGCTGCACTTTAACCGCTGCACACAGACAACACCATTAACATCACAACATAAAACTATTTTTATATTGTGCCTAAAACTCTCGTGAATATATTCTCTGGGTTTTTATACGTTGTTATTGTGTTTATTTTATGTAAACGTGAGAATCACAGGCTGTCTCTCCGTTATTTTCAATGGGAGCTGCTGTGAGCTAACGTGCTGTGAGCTTAACGTCTTGATTATTGTTCTTTACAACACTGTTTGTCCTCTTTGTTCCAGACTAATATATATATAATATGTCTGAAATTCGGTTTGCGTTTATTAAATTCCAACAGATTAAACGGAACAGAGACGGATTATTTGTTATAATTGTTTTAGCAAGTTTTCAGGGTGTCATGCAGCAGTCTCTTATTAACGTGACGAGAAGCATAAAAAAATTACATTTTTGTAGGATAATATTAATTTACAACTGTCATCGTGTTGATTCTCTATATCAGTGGTGGCCAAGTTCGGTCCTTGAGAGCCACATTCCTGACACTCTTAGTTGTCTCCCTGCTCCAACACACCTGAATCCAATGGAAGGCTCGTTAAAAGTCTGCTAACGAATCTTTCATTGGATTGGACCGAACTTGGCCACCCTTGCTCTATATGTTGTTGTCGACTGCAGTGACTCTCTGGCACGCAAGGGATTATGGGATACGTCAATAGGGGGAATGAACACTACTGGCCAGTAGATGGCAGTAGAGACCTTGAAAACGTGCCAAAACAAAATTCGGGATAATCCGTGTCTGCTACATTTAAGATGCGTGGAATTTAATAAACGCAGACACAATAACATCGTCTATAAACCCAGAGGATATATTCACCAGTGTTTTAGGCACTAGAGTTTATTGCTGTTGTCCGTCGAGCCTGATCAGAGTGTTTCAAATGCATTTCTCATGTTGTGAATGTACTGAGATTACCCTATCCTACCCATAATGCACTGCTGGGCACAGCATATATCCACACTAAAACCTTAAAAATTAGCGCATTACTTTAAAACTAAAACATATATCTGATATTTTCACTTTATAAAACTTCAGACACGACATTAATTTAATAACTTGTGCAACATTAGTTTAGTTAAAAGTTGAACCATAAGTTAAAATGGGACAAGTTCTCCTTTGTTTGCAGAGGATAGGGTGGTTTCTTCTTAAAGCAGCTCTTCTCTGTTTTGCAGACGGTAGAACTACACATCAGCTATGAAACATTTAACAGGTAGGTGCTCAACTGATTTTAAGTTTTATAAATATTTGTAGCTGTTCAATTTTATTTACCACGTTATCGGTCTAAAAATTATTGGACAAAAATTTATTGCAAGATAATTAGTCTGATAATGGTATTTAAAGTTATCTAAAAAGATAATCCTATAATGAAAACATTATCTTCGATAATTATCGGATTATCGGAACTGTGCCCACCACTGGACTGGTATTAGACATACACGTTATATTTTTATTCACTAATGTTTATTATTAGGTAAAAAGTTCCATCGGACAGAAAAGGCGAGCGTCACGTCTTTGACCCAAATATGATTCAGAGTAGATACACTTAACAACCAGAAGAGTGCTAAACAGAAATAAAAGAAATGTATACAACCATGTAAAGTTCAGAAGAGCGTCACAACAGCAAACAGTCCACTGTGTCAGTTCTCTGTCTCTCAATGTGGACTCGATGCACATTAGTGGAAATACCCTGGATCTGGTTCTCGCATGTGGTATTGCTGTCACGAATATTGACATCATGCCTCTTACATCAGTGGTCTCTGATCACTCTCTTATTAAGTTTACAGTTTTGCTGCCATGGTTACAGGAACAACAACCTTATATATATCACTATGGCGATGCATCAACTCCTCAACTAAGACTGAACTCGAGGCTAGACTGCCTGATGTCTTAGCTTCACATTTGACAAATACCCAATCAGTCGACAGTCTTGTGGATATTTTAAACTCAGTGCTCAAAACTACACTCGACATGATTGCGCCACCTTTGTTAAAACCATGCTCCCCCAAAACACAGTCTCCTTAGTTCAATGATTACCTGCGTGACCTCAAGCGTAAGGCTAGAGTTCGAGAAGGAAATGATGTAGTTCAAAATTAGAAGTATTCCATCGTGTGTTGCGACCTTTCACATTGAACACGTCAGGCCAATATGTCAACGCTTTACAATCCGTCGGATGCGTTTCCAACGCGTTGTGATGTCAGATGCGTCGCTTTGGAACCGGGCAAGGGGGCGGAGATTGCTACGTCACACTCTGGCTGTTTCCACAACCTGAAAAGTTCAGCAATCGCCATCTTGAATTTGCATCGCCTGAACACAAAAAAGCTTTAAAAAAAACAGCAGTAGAGCGATTCTCCCATCACCCTGCTGGGATAAGCTTTTTTTTTCAGCTACTTTTCGGAGTGACGCCGACTGAGGGAGGACTGACGACTTGGTGGGATATTGATCGAACCGCGACAGCGGGCCGACCCGCATGGAGAAGCCGGCCTTCAGGCATCATTCCTGGGCAGACCGAGGCAGGCAGCCGGGGTGATGGAGCAAACCCACTCAGTCCGAAATCTCCCACTTTTTGGATATATGTGAAGTCCCAGTTTGACCAATGGAGTTTAGTTCTGCAGCTTTATCGAGGTGAGAATAATATTAAAATAAAACGTGACGTTTTGCACTGCTGTGAAGGTTTACTGATCGGCTAACGTTAACGTAGCCTTTTAGCACAGTTGATCTGAGTGAACGCTTTAATTTGTAAATGGTTCAGTCTTTTTTATTTTTACCAAATAAAGCTACAGCTTTTTTTAGAGACCACAAAAGCTCTACTTTAAATAACTTTTTGTTTTTTCTGGCATTTTTTTTCCATCTTTTTTTTCCTTTTTTATATATAAACTGTTTAGTGTTTCTTTATATTTAAAAAAAAATATTTTTATTTGTCCCAATCAGAAACATTTGCTGTGCAGACAACCAAACTTCCATTGATAAGCTGAACACCACGAAGTCCAGTCGAAAGAAAACATCTCTGCTCTTCAAAATAGGACAAAAGTGTCTTCAGCAACAGCACCAGAGGTCAAAGCTGCAGAAGAGACCTTCATCTGGTGCACAGAATCCAGCAGAACATCACCTGCTTCTAAATAAAAGGCTCTTTCAACAGCAACTATTTTATTATTTTTTAAAAAGCTGTTTCATTTTATATTTTAACAATTAATGAATGGATCATTAAAAAATGTCCATGAATCAATCAAATCAAAGCCCAAAGACATTTGCACAGGTAGAAGCTCTCCACTTAATGTGCTCAAATTCATATTTTAGAAATGACTCTGTCCTGATAACAACATTAAAGGCAATTACATATTCTGATGAAATTACAAGTTGAAATGACTATAAAAAAATTCATCATGAGGTTTATGTCACAGAAATCCTACTTTACAATCACTGCAGTCATTGTTAAATTATTTCCTGTTGCATTTATAATAAACATTTGTATTTATTTACAGTGTCTGTTTTTCTGGTTGAAATGAGATATAAATAATCTACCAGACTTAAAAAAAAATGTACAAATTTCCATGTTATTTTATTTGTCTAAAAATAAATGTCCGAGGTTCCTTATGTTAAACAAGAAATTATCTAATCTGAAATAACAGGTGGTTTTAATTTACAGATGAAAGGTTTCTAAAGAACCATTTATTGATTTATTTAGCTATTTTAATTACAAGTATTCTAAACTTTTTTTTAACAGTAATCAGAAATTTTGAGGTAACAAACAACAACAAAAAAAAAACATTTCCAAGGATTTTTCTTCAGAAAACTGCTCTATAAATGATCAGTGGTTTCTGCTACTAGTCTTCCGTGTTTTGGCCCGACACGTCGTTCCTATTGGACAGCGCGAAGGTACTGAGGTATTACCGAGATTTGTAGAATTTGAGAGTATCTCACTGGGCATGCTGACGAAACCCGTAACGACAAAGAAAAGCAAAACCTGCTTATTTGATCCTATACAAACAAAAGTGTTTAAGGACCTGTGGCCCACTATTGGACTGACTGTGCTGGAAATTATTCATCTTTATTTAACTTCTGGATCTGTTCCTAAATGTTTCAAATCTGCCGTGATTAAACCATTACTTGGACCTCAGTGCTGCTTTTGATACTGTTGACCATAAAATTTTATTACAGAGATTAGAGCATGTCATAGGTATTAAAGGCACTGCGCTGCGGTGGTTTGAATCATATTTGTCTAATAGATTACAGTTTGTTCATGTAAATGGGGAATCTTCTTCACAGACTAAAGTTAATTATGGAGTTCCACAAGGTTCTGTGCTAGGACCAATTTTATTCACTTTATACATGCTTCCCTTAGGCAGTATTATTAGACGGTATTGCTTAAATTTTCATTGTTACGCAGATGATACCCAGCTTTATCTATCCATGAAGCCAGAGGATACACACCAATTAGCTAAACTGCAGGATTGTCTTACAGACATAAAGACATGGATGACCTCTAATTTCCTGCTTTTAAACTCAGATAAAACTGAAGTTATTGTACTTGGCCCCACAAATCTTAGAAGCATGGTGTCTAACCAGATCGTTACTCTGGATGGCATTTCCCTGATCTCTAGTAATACTGTGAGAAATCTTGGAGTCATTTTTGATCAGGATATGTCATTCAAAGCGCATATTAAACAAATATGTAGGACTGCCTTTTTGCATTTACGCAATATCTCTAAAATCAGAAAGGTCTTGTCTCAGAGTGATGCTGAAAAACTAATTCATGCATTTATTTCCTCTAGGCTGGACTATTGTAATTCATTATTATCAGGTTGTCCTAAAAGTTCCCTAAAAAGCCTTCAGTTGGTTCAGAATGCTGCAGCTAGAGTACTGACGGGGACTAGCAGGAGAGAGCATATCTCACCCGTGTTGGCCTCTCTTCATTGGCTTCCTGTTAATTCTAGAATAGAATTTAAAATTCTTCTTCTTACTTATAAGGTTTTGAATAATCAGGTCCCATCTTATCTTAGGGACCTCGTAGTATCATATTACCCCATTAGAGCGCTTCGCTCTCAGACTGCGGGCTTACTTGTAGTTCCTAGGGTTTGTAAGAGTAGAATGGGAGGCAGAGCCTTCAGCTTTCAGGCTCCTCTCCTGTGGAACCAGCTCCCAATTCAGATCAGGGAGACAGATACCCTCTCTACTTTTAAGATTAGGCTTAAAACTTTCCTTTTCGCTAAGGCTTATAGTTAGGGCTGGATCGGGTGACCCTGGACCATCCCTTGGTTATGTTGCTTTAGACGTAGACTGTGGGGGGGTTCCCATGATGCACTGTTTCTTTCTCTTTTTGCTCCGTATGCATCACTCTGCATTTAATCATTAGTGATCGATCTCTGCCCCCCTTCTCGGCATGTCTTTTTCCTGGTTCTTTCCCTCAGCCCCAACCAGTCTCAGCAGAAGACTGCCCCTCCCTGAGCCTGGTTCTGCTGGAGGTTTCTTCCTGTTAAAAGGGAGTTTTTCCTTCCCACTGTGGCCAAGTGCTTGCTCATAGGGGGTCGTTTTGACCGTTGGGGTTTTTCGTAGTTGTTGTATGGCCTTGCCTTACAATGTGGAGCGCCTTGGGGCAACTGTTTGTTGTGATTTGGCGCTATATAAGAAAAAAGTTGATTGATTGATTGACTTAAGAAACCTAATCTTGACCCTAGTATATTGAAAAACTATCGGCCAATATCAGATCTATCATTTTGCTCTAAAATTCTGGAAAAAGTGGTGTCACGCAGCTCGTAGACTATCTTACTGAGAATAATCTCTTTGAGCCACTGCAGTCTGCTTTTAGAAAATATCATTCCACAGAGACGGCTCTCACTAAAGTGGTGAATGATCTTCTGCATGCAGTGGATTCGGAACCACTACGGTTCTTTTGCTGTTAGATCTCAGTGCTGCATTTGGATCATCATATTTTACTTGATAGGCTGGAAAATCACTTTGGAAATACTGGGAGTGCCCTTACATGGTTGACGTCATACTTGTCCAGTCGTTCTTACTGTGTTTTGTACAGTAACATGACCTCTAACCTTAGTGACATGAAATTTAGGGTTCCACAGGGGTCCGTCTTAGGCCCCCTTCTTTTCTCCCTTTATATAGCATCCCTTGGGCTCATATTGTAGAGTTTTGGGATTACCTTTCACTGCTAAATAGAATTTAAAATTCTTCTTCTTACTCATAAGGCTTTGAATAATCAGGTCCCATCTTATCTTAGGGACCTCATAGTACCATATCACCCCAATAGAGCGCTTCGCTCTCAGACTGCAGGCTTACTTGTAGTTCCTAGGGTTTTTAAGAGTAGAATGGGAGGCAGAGCCTTCAGCTTTCAGGCTCCTCTCCTGTGGAACCAGCTCCCAATTCAGATCAGGGAGACAGACACCCTCTCTACTTTCAAGATTAGGCTTAAAACTTTCCTTTTTGCTAAAGCTTATAGTTAGGGCTGGATCAGGTGACCCTGAACCATCCCTTAGTTATGCTGCTATAGACTTAGACTGCTGGGGGGTTCCCATGATGCACTGAGTGTTTCTTTCTCTTTTTGCTCTGTATGCACCACTCTGCATTTAATCATTAGTGATTGATCTCTGCTCCCCTCCACAGCATGTCTTTTTCCTGGTTCTCTCCCTCAGCCCCAACCAGTCCCAGCAGAAGACTGCCCCTCCCTGAGCCTGGTTCTGCTGGAGGTTTCTTCCTGTTAAAAGGGAGTTTTTCCTTCCCACTGTCGCCAAGTGCTTGCTCACAGGGGGTCGTTTTGACCGTTGGGGTTTTTCTGTAATTATTGTATGGCTTTGCCTTACAATATAAAGCACCTTGGGGCAACAGTTTGTTGTGATTTGGCGCTATATAAATAAAATTGATTTGATTTGCTATGCTGATGATACTCAGTTGTACATGCCGATAACTGCTGGTAATCTCATCCACATAAAATCCTTAGAAGATTGTCTTGCATCAGTGAGAATCTGGATGTCTAGAAACATCCTACTTTTAAACTTTGATAAGACTGAAATGATGGTTCTTGGTCCAGTGAGACATCGGCATCAATTTAACCAGTTAACGCTTAGCCTCAACTCATGTCATACATCACACTGACAAAGTGAGGAACCTTGGGGTAATTTTTGATCCTTCATTGTCCTTTGGCCTCCACATTAGAAATATTACAAGGACTGCTTTCTTCCACCTGCAAAATATAGCGAAGATTCATCCCATCCTGTTTGACTGATGCTGAAACCCTGATCCATGTGTTTATCTCTTCTAGACTGGACTACTGCAATGTTCTATTTTCTGTTTTCCCACAGTCCAGCATTAGGGATCTGCAGTTGGTTTAAAATGCTGCAGTCAGACTTTTGACACGAAGCAGAAAGTTTGACCAGATTACACCCTTTTTGGCATCTCTTCACTGGCTTCCTGTCCCAGTGAGATCAGATTTTAAGGTTCTGCTACTAGTCTATAAAATTGTTCACGGACTGGCACCTTCCTACAAGCTGACCTAATTAAACCTTACGTACCGGCCCGGGCTTTGAGTTCTCAGGGTGCAGGACTACTTTGTGTCCCTAGGGTGAATAAGAAGTCTGTGGGTCACAGAGCTTTCTCTTACTGTGCCCCTGTTCTGTGGAATGATCTCTCTGCATCAATAAAACAGTCAGATTCTGTAGAGACTTTCAACTCCAGACTTAAGACGCACTTATTTTCCCATTCGTATGGCTAGCATATTGGTATAGTATAGTTCTATGCTTTTTACTCTTTTGATTCATTTTATTAGTAAATGGCGCATGCCAAGGCCTCAACTTTATCTAAATTCTGGGCCTGCTATCACCTTAGTATTTCCTGTTGTTGTTTAATGCTGGCAAATTATACTGTATTTCTTGTCTTTCTGATGCCTGATTCTGTTTTTCTCTCTGTTTAAGGTGCGGCTCCATCCAGAGATGGGTGTGGTGTTTGTGCTGGAGACCCTCCTGTCCTGTGCACCAACAGCATTTCCTGTATATTTGTTTTGTGAATTGTTCTGTAATTTATGTTTGTATCATGGCCCAAGCAGAGGGTCACCCCTTTGGGTCTTGTCTGCTTGAGGTTTCTTCTCAGAGGGAGTTTTTCCTTACCACTGTTGCTCTGGGGGTTAGTAAGGTTAGACCTTCCTTGTGTGAAGCGACTTGAGGCAACTCTGTTGTGATATGATGCTATATAAATGAAAATAAATTGAATTGAAATCCTCTTCAACCTATATTCAGTTGAATACGCCACAAAAAAATTTCTCTTGACACCCTACTAACCAGCCGGCAATATCACTCAAGTAATCCAGAAGCATACAGTTTTAACTTATGGTTAAAATTTTAACCAAACTAATTTCGGACAACTTATTTGAATTAACGTCACGTCTGAAGTTTAATAAAGTGAAAATATCAGATATGTTTTAGTTTTAAAGTATTGCACTAATTTTAATGGTTTTAGTGTGGACATGGTGTGTGCGCAGTGCATTCTGGGTACTGTAAAAGTTCACGACAGAAGAAATGCATTTGAGACGCTCTGATCAGGCTCCACACGGACAACAGCATTAAACTCTTTATATATTGTGCCTAAAACTCTTGTGAATATATTCTCTGGGTTTATAGACATTGTTATTGTGTTATTGTCAGCAATATGTTGATCAATTATTATATTATTTACTAACAGGGACTTAGAAGAGAGAGACCTAATGTTTAATAGACCACATTTACTGTTTTAGTCTGTGGTGCAGTTGAAGGTGCTATATTATTTTTTCTTTTTGAATTTTTATGCTTAAATAGATTTTTGCTGGTTATTGGTGGTCTGGGAGCAGGCACCGTCTCTACGGGGATGGGGTAATGAGGGAAGCTGCAGAG
The DNA here is from genome assembly GCF_902500255.1 of Thalassophryne amazonica. Lineage (NCBI taxonomy): Eukaryota > Metazoa > Chordata > Actinopteri > Batrachoidiformes > Batrachoididae > Thalassophryne > Thalassophryne amazonica. The sequence continues at coordinate 4,414,035 of NC_047110.1, forward strand.
AGGTGTGTAAGACTACAACTCTGCTTCCTGGTCCCAACCCTGGATAGTCACGGTTTGGAGGATTTAAGAAAATTGGCCAGATTCCTAGAAATGAGAGCTGCTCCATCCAAAGTGGGATGGATGCCGTCTCTCCTAACAAGACCAGGTTTTCCCCAGAAGCTTTGCCAATTATCTATGAAGTCCACCTCATTTTTTGGACACCACTCAGACAGCCAGCAATTCAAGGAGAACATGCGGCTAAACATGTCACTCCCGGTCCGATTGGGGAGGGGCCCAGAGAAAACTACAGAGTCCGACATTGTTTTTGCAAAGTTACACACCGATTCAATGTTAATTTTAGTGACCTCCGATTGGTGTAACCGGGTGTCATTACTGCCGACGTGAATTACAATCTTACCAAATTTACACTTAGCCTTAGCCAGCAGTTTCAAATTTCCTTCAATGTCGCCTGCTCTGGCCCCCGGAAGACAATTGACAATGGTTGCTGGTGTCGCTAACTTCACATTTCTCAAAACAGAGTCGCCAATAACCAGAGTTTGATCCTCGGCGGGTGTGTCGCCGAGTGGGGAAAAATGGTTAGAAATGTGAATGGGTTGGCAGTGTACACGGGGCTTCTGTTTAGGGCTACGCCTCCTCCTCACAGTCACCCAGTCGGCCTGCTTTCCTGGCTGCTCAGGATCTGCCAGAGGGAAACTAACAGCGGCTAAGCTACCTTGGTCCGCACCGACTACAGGGGCCTGGCTAGCTGTAGAATTTTCCACGGTGCGGAGCCGAGTCTCCAATTCGCCCAGCCTGGCCTTCAAAGCTACGAATAAGCTACATTTATTACAAGTACCATTACTGCTAAAGGAGGCCGAGGAATAACTAAACATTTCACACCCAGAGCAGAAAAGTGCGGGAGAGACAGGAGAAGCCACCATGCTAAACCGGCTAAGAGCTAGTAGCTGCGCTACGCTAGCAGATTCTTAAAAACACACAAAGTGAATAATGTGTAAATAATTTAGAGGTGATTCAGCAGAGGGAGTGCTTTAGTTAAGGCACGTGAAGATTACACTGTGAAACAAATGGTTATCTAGGTAACTAGATCAATCTAACTGTGCAGATTAAACAGCTAACAGATACAGCAAAACACCACTGTGCTCCGGAACAGAAAGTGATACAATACCGCAGTGAGAGCCAACCATCAGAAGAGGCAAGCAAGAGCCAAAAAAGTGGGAGGGTACTCAAACCACTTTACAACACTGTTTGTTGTCTTTCTTCCAGAGTAATATATAAGATGTCTGAAATCAGTTCGTGTTCATGAAATTCGACACAAATTAGTCTTGAGATATCTCATAATCCTTTGCGCACCAGAGAGTTGCTGCAGCTGATGAAAAGAAATAAAAATGTACATTTTGGTTGTATAATGTTCATTTACAATTGCCGTCATGTGTTTTCTCTCTATGCTGTTTAAATCACAGCAACTCTCTGGTGCACAAAGGATTATGGGTTAGGGTCTTAGCATCTGGGCTCCAGTAGAAGGCAGAGTTCGATGCATTTTGACCCCGGTTATATCAGACAGTTGTCTAATCACAACTTGCGTTTTGAGTTTTTTACATATGAAAAAAATGGCATATTTTAAGCACATTTATATGTTAACCAACACACACGTCACATTAATGTGTTTGTTTTTACATAGAATGAATGAGTCCTCCAATCAGTGTTATTGGAGGCTCATTTTACCCATAATCCCTTTGCCATCTGTCTGTGTTTGTTACAAAACTTCAGAATTAGTGCATTATTTAAAATTAAAATATATGTGTTGTATTTTAACTTTGTACAAATGACAGAATTGTCATTAATGTAGTTATTCTATCCAGAACAATCGGTTAGCTATAGCTTCCGATAAATTTTTGGGTGGTTTATCGGTTTAGGTTTATAAAAGATAACTTTTCAGTTAGCTGATTAGCTGTTATCAAAGCTAACTTCAGTGGTGGGCACAGTTCCGCTAATCCGTTAACTGCTAATTATCGAAGCTCATGTTTTCATTATTGGATTAGCTTTTCAGATAACTTTGACAGCCATTAGCAGACTAATTATTTTCCGATAAATTTTGGTCCGATAATTTTTAGACCACTAACATATTTTTACAGGCATGGTGAAAATACTAATGATGTGTTGGAGCGTTCTTTTGTTTTTCATGATTCCATCATTTTTTCCTCAGAATTGAGTGACTCCATATTTTTTTTTCCCTCTGCTTGGTCTAAAAAAGTAACAGTTACTGACTGCAACAATTTTTTTTCCTGATTTCTTATAGTGTTGCTTAAAGCCAGAAAGTTATATATCACTTCACTTCACTTTATTTGTGTCCCCCATGGGGCAATTAGTTTTGCAGCTTGAGAATACATTAAAAGCACATGACACACAGAACACATATCAGTACCATGGTGCAGCATCACAAACAATTACACAGTCCAAACATTAAAAATACAGTCCATTAAAATGCTTCCACAGTTTTAACTCCTTCCTTGGCCTGTGTTTAGAACAGTAATGGCTGCGTTCTTTTGTTTTTCATGATTCCATAATTTTTTCCTCAGAATTGAGTGATTCCATATTTTTTTCCTCTGCTTGGTCTAAAAAAGTAACCGTTACTGACTGCCACCATTTTTTTCCTGATTTCTTATAGTGTTTCTTAAAGCCAGAAAGTTGCCATTTGAAATGACTTTAGTTTTGTGTCATGTCTGTGATCTGCTTTTTTTCTACAAAATTAAACAACTGAATAAACATCCTCCGAGGCCGGTGATTCCATAATTTTTGCCAGGGGTTGTATATTCTGCCTAAAACTCTCATGAATATATTCTCTGGGTTTATGACGTTATTGTGTTTCTTTTATGTAAAATGCCACAAGAAGCCCAGGTTGCTTCTCCATTATTTTCAATTGGAGTCATTGTGAGCTGCAATTGCTTCCTGTTTGCTCTTTGGAGTCCTGCTTATGTCAAACACTGTCTGTCCTCTTTGTTCCAGAGTGTGTGTATGTATATATATATATATATATATATATATATATATATATATATATATATATATATATATATATATATATATATATATATATATATATATATGTATGTATGTATGTATGTATGTATGTATGTATATATGTATATATATATATATATATGTCTGATGATTTGTGGACCTTTATACTGGTTATACGGTCGCAAATTGAACTTCACCAGCAACACGTTAAACATGGATTTCTAAACTTTCTAAACTGAATGTTCCAGTGAGCACGGTTGGGGCCATAATCTGTAAGTGGAAAGAACATCATTTCATCATAAACTGGCCACGACCTGGTGCTCCTCACAAGATTGCTGACAGAGGATGAAAAGAATGATCAGAAGAGTTGTCCAAGAGCCAAGGAGCACTTGTGGAGAGCTTTTGGAAGACCTGGAATGACCAGGAACAATTGTTTCAAAGAAAACGATAAGTAATGCACAGAGCCTCCACGGCCTGTGTGCACGCTCGGCACACAAGACTCCACTGATGAAAACATGTTGAAGCTCGTTTAAAGTTTTCTGCACACCATTTTGACAAACCTGTGACATACTGGGAGGGTATAGTCTGGACAGATGAGACCAGAACTGAACTCTTTGGATGATGTAATACACACCATGTTTGGAAGTCAAATGGCCCCAAAAACACCAGACCAACAGTGAAGTTTGGAGGTGGAACATCATGGTGTAAGATGGCCTGTATGATGCTTCATTCCTGTGATGTTTTGTTGACAGGTGTTCCGCTATGTGGATCAGGCTGAGGAGGTATTGAAAGGACTTGACCAGCAGCGACAGAACCCCCAGCTGTGTGATGTGGTGCTGGTGGCCAGCGAGCAGCGGCTTCCTGCTCACCGCGCCCTGCTGGCCATCACCAGCCCATATTTCCACTCGATGTTTACTTTGGGCATGACTGAGAAGCACCAAACTGAGGTACGTGAGACTCTGCAGTCAACATCTAAAAAGGACAGAGCATTTGTGGGATTGATTAGAAAAGTCCCAACATGAGAGATAGTTTGGCACATTGGTATTAACGTCTCTCAAGCAGGATATGTTGCTGCTGTAGTCCAAACGGACATGAACGGATGTCACTGAGGTTTGGTGGAGACTTGGACTCTGCGGCAAAGAAGAACTGTTTAAATGTTCACATTTTAATCCTACATCTTGGATCCCAGTCATTTCTTTTCACTTTCATCCTTTAACTTTGATCCTAATGACTTTGATTGTGTTTCTGCCTTTGATTTTTAGATGATAATTCTTTTTGCCTTGATTACTCAGGGTCTTAGTTCAGAATTTAATATCTAGTGGCAGAAATGTAACCGTCTGGTCAAAGCTCAGACATTAGTGATCAGGGTCAAAGGTCACTAATAATCAACAAAGTTCAGTAATCGGGATCAACGGTGGTCATCACTGATTCAGATCAAGGGCTAAATTTTACCTGTTGACCCAGCATCAGGATCATCGATTTCTATTTACTTACTAGATTGCTGGCTGTTGCCAGAGCGCCGCCATCTGGGTTAGCATTTAATAACCAGACATAAATAGAAATCAGTGTGGACATGATCAATTTTTTCAAGAGAATTTCACCATAAATCTGCATTTTCCATGCTGTTAAATTTATTCAAACTCAGTCCCACATTTGTACAGACAGTATTTGTCCAAACAAATACAGAAGAGAATCAGACTGTTTATATAATAGACTGAATGAATGTGTTTGTCCCAGTCCAGATAGAAAATAATACCATCAGTTTGTCAAACACACTATGTCTGCTATGACACAAGATCTGTTCCTTTCATTATGAAGTTAAAGAAGGGAAATAATCGGGGTGAAAGTTAGAGCTTCGCATGCTCGCATCATATTAAAGATATTAATATTAAAGATGGCTCTTAACCCACCTGCAGTGCCGCTTCTCCGGAAAAATATCAAAGTAAATATAAAATGAAACAATGAAGCAGCCACACCAGCCAGGGTGAAAGTACAACCCCAATTCCAATGAAGTTGGAACGTTGTGTAAAATGTAAATAAAAACAGAATATAATGATTTCTCTTGAATCCTCTTCAACCTATATTCAACTGAATACACCACAAAGACAAGATATTTAATGTTCAAACTGATAAACTTTATTGTTTTTGTACAAATATTTGCTCATTTTGAAGTGGATGCCTGAAACAGGTTTCTAAAAAGCTGGTACAGTGGTATGTTTCCCACTGTGTTACATCACCTTTCCTTCTAACAACACTCAATAAGCGTTTGGGAACTGAGGACACTAATTGTTGAAGCTTTGTAGGTGGAATTCTTTCCCATTCTTGCTTAATGTACGACTTCAGTTGTTCAACAGTCCGGGGTCTCCGTTGTCGTATTTTGCGCTTCATAATGCGCCACACATTTTCAGTGGGCGAAAGGTCTGGACTGCAGGCAGGCCAGTCTAGTACCCGCACTCTTTTGCTACGAAGCCACGCTGTTGGAACACGTGCAGAATGTGGCTTGACATTGTCTTGCTGAAATAAGCAGGGACGTCCCTGAAAAAGACGTTGCTTGGATGGCAGCATGTGTTGCTCCAAAACCTGGCTGTACCTTTCAGTATTGATGGTGCCATCACAGATGTGTAAGTTGTCCATGCCATGGGCACTAACACACCCCCATACCATCACAGATGCTGGCTTTTGAACTTTGCACTGGTAACAATCTGGATGGTCTTTTTCCTCTTTTGTCCAGAGGACACGACGTCCATGATTTCAAAAAACAATCTGAAATGTAGATCATAGTGCCAAATCACAACAAACAGTCGCCCCAAGGCGCTTTATATTGTAAGACAAGGCCATACAATAATTACAGAAAAACCCCAACGGTCAAAATGACCCCCTGTGAGCAAGCACTTGGCGACAGTGGGAAGGAAAAACTCCCTTTTAACAGGAAGAAACCTCCAGCAGAACCAGGCTCAGGGAGGGGCAGTCTTCTGCTGGGACTGGTTGGGGCTGAGGGAGAGAACCAGGAAAAAGACATGTTGTGGAGGGGAGCAGAGATCGATCACTAATGATTAAATGCAGAGTGGTGCATACAGAGCAAAAAGAGGTGAATAAAAAGAAACATCAGACCACAGTCCACCACAATCACACTTATGAAAGCTCACTCCACAATTTATTCTTATTTATTTAACCAGCTGACAATCCTTTATCAACTTGTCACAGCACTCGAATGCTGCACAAAACCACTTTTCAGATCACTTTAACCCAAGTTTAAGTCAACACATCATAGACTTAATCTGTCTGATGACGCAGAATAACGCTAAGCAAGATGGCTGCTGCTGGCAACAGCTCACAGGCTGCATCCACCATCTAGTGGATTAAATAGAAATCAAAGGACAGGAAGAATAAGAAGAGTTCAGCATCCTGCAACGGTTTGTGCAAAACTGTTTTTTTAATTCAAAAACAAACAAGAAAACACAAAAAATTAAAAGTCAAATGCAAAGTCGCATCATTTCCCACCTGTTGTAAAACCAAAGGTCATAGCTGTGTGTGTCTCTGTGGCTTCCCTCATTTGACACTTTTTTAAGAAGAGGACGGCGTGCCTGTTGCCATGGCCACTGAGCCGTAAGTCATTTTCTACTGTTGCATGAGAGTGATGGACTTTGAAGTTAAACTCCCTGAAGTGAGTACCAAGATGGCAGCGGCGCGTAGGCGCAGCAGCTCTGTGCGCTCACTTTCAGTGCGGGGATGCAGAGCCAACAGGCTAGCTAGACTACGTACGTGACCACACAAAGCTCCACTTCCCAGCCTCTCCCTCGCCAACGTAAGGTCCCTCTCAAATAAAATGGTTGAATTGAGGCTGCAGGCAGCTTCAGATAACTTCACCACATACTGCTGTGTCCTAGTCTTTAGGCAAACTTGGCTGCACTCATCCATGCCAGGCTCAGCTATCAAGTTAGCATGCTGTTCAACGCGGCACCTCAACAGGACCAGTGATTCCGGTAAGAATGGAGGAGGAGGGTTACATATGTACATCCACAACAACTGGAGTAAGAACACAGCGACTGTATCTAGCCACTGTCCCCAGATCTGGAATATTTGACTGTTAAATGCCGACTGTTTTGCCGTCGTCTGGAGTTTACTGGAGTCTGTTCACATTCCACCGGATGCTAATGCTGAATGAATGAATGAATGAATTTATGCCAGCTCGGACCTCAGGCTTTTACACAGCAACATCAGCCTCCAGCTGAACTGACACCCGGACGCGGTGCACATTATCACGGGAGATTTTAATCATGTAGAATTAAACTCAGTGCTCCACAGACTTCAATATGTCAAATGTGCCACAAGTTTACACCAACATTAAGTGACTCTACAGGGCCGGACTCCTCAGGAAAAATAACATCAACCAGAGATTGCCAGTGTCTTTTTCCTGCTGTACCATGAGAAGCATCCTCACATACGGTCTCTGGACATGGTTTACCAGCTGCACGGCGGCAAACAGGAAAGAGCTCCAGAGAAGATCACTGGGTGCCCTCTACCCACACTGGGGGACCTTCATGGCTCTTACTGTCTCAGGAGAGACAACACCATCCTAAAGGACTCATCCCACCCTGGACACTCTCTGTTTGAGCTGCTGCCGTCAGGCAGACGGTACAGGGCCACTAAAGCAAGAACAAATAGACTGAAAAACAGTTTATACACAACTGCTGCTAGAGCTTTTAATGCCACTAGACACACTGGAAATAAGGGAAATATTTGTTTATGTGCAATATCCACTGCCACTGACATATTCACAGTTTTGTACATGTACAGAGAAACATATGTACAGTGAGGAAAATAAGTATTTGAACACCCTGCGATTTTGCAAGTTCTCCCACTTAAAAATCATGGAGGGGTCTGAAATTTTCTTCTTAGGTGCATGTCCACTGTGAGAGACATAATCTAAAAAAAAAAAAAATCTGGAAATCACAATGTATGATTTTTTTACTAATTTATTTGTATGTTACTGCTGCAAATAAGTATTTCAGCACCTGTGAAAATCAATGTTAATATTTGGTACAGTAGCCTTTGTTTGCAATTACAGAGGTCAAACGTTTCCTGTAGTTTTTCACCAGGTTTTCACACACTGCAGCAGGGATTTTGGTCCACTCCTCCATACAGATCTTCTCTAGATCTTTCAGGTTTGGAGTTTCAGCTCCCTCCAAAGATTTTCTATTGAGTTCAGGTCTGCAGACTGGCCAGGCCACTCCAGGACCTTGAAATGCTTCTTATGGAGCCCCTCCTTAGTTGCCCTGGCTGTGTGTTTGGGGTCATTGTCATGCTGGAAGACCCAGCCATGACCCATCTTCAATGCTGTTACTGAGGGAAGGAGGTTGTTTGCTAAAATCTCACAATACATGACCCCATCCATCCTCCCTTTAATACGGTGCAGTCGTCCTGTCCCCTTTGCAGAAGAACACCCCCAGAGTATGATGTTTCCACCCCCATGCTTCACGGTTGGGATGGTTTTCTTGGGGTTGTTCTCATCCTCTAATCATGGTAAGTGGAGTTGATTACAAAAAGCTCTATTCTGGTCTCATCTGACCACATGACCTTCTCCCATGCCTCCTCTGGATCATCCAGATGGTCACTGGTGAACTCCAAACGAGCCTGGACATGTGCTGGCTTGAGCAGGGGGACCTTGCTGCCCTGCAGGATTTTAAACCTTAACAGCATCATGTGTTACTAATGTAATCTTTGTGACTGTGGTCCCAGCTCTCTTCTGGTCATTGACCAGGTCCTCCTGTGTAGTTCTGAGCTTTCTCAGAATCATCCTTACCCCACAAAGTGAGATCTTGCATGGAATCCCAGACTGAGGGAGATTGACAGTCATCTTGTGTTTCTTCCACTTTCTAATAAATAATCATAACAGTTATTGTCTTCTACCAAGCTGCTTGCCTGTTGTCCTGTAGTCCATCCCAGCCTTGTGCAGGTCTACAGTTTTGTCCCTGGTGTCCTTAGACAGCTCTTTGGTCTTGGCTATGGTGGACAGGTTGGAGTGTGATTGACTGAGTGTGTGAACAGGTGTCTTTTATACAGGTAACAAGTTCAAACAGGTGCAATTAATACAGGTAAAGAGCGCAGAATAAGAGGGCTTCTTAAAGACAAATTAACAGGTCTGTGTGAGCCAGAATTCTTGCTGGTTGGTCGGTGTTCAAATACTTATTTGCAGCAGTAACATACAAATAAATTATTTTTAAAAAAATCAGACATTGTGATTTCCGGATATTTTTTTTTTTTTTTTTTTTTTTTAGATTATGTCTCTCACAGTGGACATGCCCTAAGATGAAAATTTCAGACCCCTCCATGATTTCTAAGTGGGAGAACTTGCAAAATTGCATGGTGTTCAAATACTTATTTTCCTCACTGTATATGTTCCTCTGTACATGTACAAAAAGACGGAAACATATGTATATGTAAACATACATTTGCAAATCAGTATTTGAACACCTACCAACCAGCAAGAATTCTGTCTCTCACAGACCTGTTAGTTTTTCTTTAAGAAGCCCTCTTATTCTGCACTCTTTACCTGTATTAATTGCACCTGTTTGAACTTGTTACCTGTATAAAAGACACCTGTTCACACACTCAATCAGTCACATTCCAACCTGTCCACCATAGCCAAGACCAAAGAGCTGTCTAAGGACACCAGGGACAAAACTGTAGACCTGCACAAGGCTGGGATGGACTACAGGACAACAGACAAGCAGTTTGTTAGAAGACATCAACTGTTATGATTATTTATTAGAAAGTGGAAGAAACACAAGATGACTGTCAATCTCCCTCGGTCTGGGATTCCATGCAAAATCTCACATTGTGGGGTAAGGATGATTCTGAGAAAGCTCAGAACTACACAGGAGGACCTGGTCAATGACCTGAAGAGAGCTGGGACCACAGTCACAAAGATTACATTAGTAACACATGATGCTGTCATGGTATAAAATCCTGCAGGGCAGCAAGGTCACCCTGCTGAAGCCAGCACATGTCCAGGCCCGTTTGAAGTTCACCAGTGACCCTGTGGATGATCCAGAGGAGGCATGGGAGAAAGTCATGTGGTCAGATGAGACCAGAATAGAGCTTTTTGGAATCAACTCCACTTACCATGTTTAGAGGATGAGAACAACCCCAAGAAAACCATCCCAACCGTGAAGCATGGGGGTGGAAACATCATACTCTGGGGGTGCTCTTCTGCAAAGGGGACAGGACGACTGCACCGTATTGAAGGGAGGATGGATGGGGTCATGTATTGCGAGATTTTGGCAAACAACCTCCTTCCCTCAGTAACAGCATTGAAGATGGGTCATGGCTGGTTCTTCCAGTATGACAATGACCCCAAACACATAGCCAGGGCAACTAAGGAGGGGCTCCATAAGAAGCATTTCAAGGTCCTGGAGTGGCCTGGCCAGTCTGCAGACCTGAACTCAATAGAAAATCTTTGGAGGGAGCTGAAACTCCAAACATGAAAGATCTAGAGAAGATCTGTATGGAGGAGTGGACCAAAATCCCTGCTGCAGTGTGTGAAAACCTGGTGAAAAACTACAGGAAACGTTTGACCTCTGTAATTGCAAACAAAGGCTACTGTACCAAATATTAACATTGATTTTCACAGGTGTTGAAATACTTATTTGCAGCAGTAACATACAAATAAATTATTTAAAAAAAATCATACATTGTTATTTCCGGATTTTTTTTTTTTTCTTTTTTTTAGATTTTGTCTCTCACAGTGGACATGCACCTAAGAAGAAAATTTCAGACCCCTCCATGATTTCTAAGTGGGAGAACTTGCAAAATCGCAGGGTGTTCAAATACTTATTTTCCTCACTGTATGTATATGTATATGTCTCAGCCTCCGATGGTCAACACGCCCCACTGTTTTCCTCCAGAAGAATTTCTACAGCCTTGGTGAATCATTCGGCTGCCCTCTTATCTTCTGTCCTCCCCAACAATCTGATGTTGTCAAGGCAACTCCAGACATTATGCGCACACTGACATAAAATGATACAAACTCATCTGACTCATACAAACTCATCTCATCTGCACTCATGACGCACACCCCATCTCTCACCCCCACACCCCTAACTAACCCAGACTGACTTATGTTCTGTCCCGTTGGCCTTCAGGTGGAGCTAGTTGGGATGTCCTACGTGGGTCTGAAGGCTGTGGTGGACTTCCTGTACAGCGGAGAGCTGCTACTGGATGGAGGGAACATTTACACCGTGCTTCAGGCGGCGCACCTGCTGCAGGTGAGAAATGGTTGATACGAACTATCACACCGAAGGGCTCAGAGGCCCAAGAATTGATTATCTTCCCAGCACTCCCACTCCCTGTGGTTACTGTGGGTACATGGAACCACTGGTCATGAAAATATGAGGTACAGTGGATATTTTTTTGTGGGGGGGGGGGGGGGTACAGCAAAAAATAAAAAAAGATCTCAATAACTCACCAAAAATTTAGATTATTGTTTAATGTTTAATGTCTTATTTGTAGGTGGCGGACATGGAGTTTGCACTTTGGGCCATGGGGAGGGGTCTGAACTAGAGTCCCTTTATTTAGAGAGTAGCGACATGATGAGCCGGGGAAAAAAATGGTCACGTGACTCCTGGTGCCATCTTGGGGACAAAATATCTTTCGCTGTTAATCTGTCTGCATGTAAATCCAGCTATTTTATTTATTTAATCTGTGAAAATGCCGGGTTGTTGTGCATTTGGAAGCACAAATAGACACAAGGACTTCAAGATGTACAGATTACCTTCAGATCTGAACAGAAGAAAAATTTTGGAAAATAAAGTCAGCCGTGTGAGATGGAAGCCGACATCATCGTCAAAGTTAAATTTATTGTTCAGTCCCATGTTAGTAAAACTCACCTAAACCGTCATCATGTTTCTTTCTCTTTTTGCTCTGTATGCACCACTCTGCATTTAATCATTAGTGATCTCTGCTCCCCTCCACAGCATGTCTTTTTCCTGGTTCTCTCCCCTCAGCCCCAACCAGTCCTAGCAGAAGACTGCCCCTCTCTGAGCCTGGTTCTGCTGGAGGTTTCTTCCTGTTAAAAGGGAGTTTTTCCTTCCCACTGTCGCCAAGTTCTTGCTCACAGGGGGTCGTTTTGACCGTTGGGGGTTTTCTGTAATTATTGTATGGCTTTTGCCTTACAATATAAAGCGCCTTGGGGCAACTTTTTGTTGTGATTTGGCGCTATATAAATAAAATTGATTTGATTTGATCGTATAAACCAGATATTCACAGTCACCAGACAAAAAAGTCCCAAAGTTTTTGTTTTATTTTACATGTAATAAACACTGTGTATAACTGATTTTGCATAGCGGATTTTCATTCACGTAAGATAAAATGTCCCTTCTGATTGCAATGTATTTGCATTAAAAACCCTGAGCAGTCTGGGCGTGCACAGTAACAGAGGTACAAATTAAAGTTCAGCTCTCTGACACTCGCTGATTCAAGGAAAGTGGGACCGGAATCATTTCCTTGACTAAAAGCTCGACTGTTTATTTATTTCCACAGCGTGCTCAGACTTGGAGCCGCAGCCTGACGTGCACCTGTTAAATCAGACACAAAAGGCTGTCATTTGACACTTTTCTGATTTCACTCTTTCCTCTCATATTTTAATAGTTTTTGCAGTGCACACGCCAATTATAACTGGATCAGAAAAGTCCGCAAATTTACAACACGGAGTTGGAAAAAGGAAATTGTACACTTTACCTTTGAATTGGAGGTGATTGCAGAAAGAAAAGCTTGTTTAGGGTCAAATTAATCCAGAATAAAACATAATCCAGCAATGGAGAACTTTAACTGTCACACACATCGGCGTCATGACACTTAGTTTCAGAGCTGCAGAAACATAAATCAGGCTTTAAATTAATTAAATAAATCATTATAAATTGTAAACTGATGTAAATTTGATAGCTTAACTATTTTGATATTTATTTCACCTGTACCTGGATGTGTTACTGTATGTGGGTAAATGATTAAAAAATGTCAAACATAAAAGGTTCATTCAGTAGTTCAGCACAATTGGCCCCCAGATGGCACCATGTTCTAATTTGTCGCTACTCTCTGAATAAAGGGACTCCAGTCTGAGCTGTTTTGACATAATTCTTTGATATTCACAGTCTCATGAGCTCTTTATTGTTTCTCAAAACTTTATATGATACATTGAATCCATTATTAGTATTTTCTTTTGCACATTTTCACCTTTTCTTTGTCTTTATCCCAAACTAACATCCAACCTACCTACATGTTTGATCAGATTACTAACCACAAGAGCCGGAATCATTTCATATTTGTGGCTTCCCGCACCCTGATAGACCTGATTTTACAGCTGGAACGCCAAACAGACTCAGGAATGCCCAACCTTAGACATTTTAGTTGTTAAAAATCTTATTGTCATTGTTATTATTAATAGTAGTAGTAGTAGTAGTAGTTCAAGGTTGTTACAGCCCGTGGTGGTAGTGGGGACAAGCTCCCACTACCTAAATAGTACTCCCATGTGGCATGTGTTTCAAATAGCCTCTGGCAACCAAGTGCAGCTCCTGGCCTGCCTGTGTGGCTTAGCTTCTAAGCCCAGCAGAAATGCTTCTACTGACAAGAGAAGGGGTGAAGGTGGGTCTCTGGCGCCTCAAAACCAGCTGCTTTGAGTAGATGGAACTCGTCAGCCTAGGAAGGCAGTTCATGTAGAAGAAGGAAACTCTGATCTGAAACCTCCGCTGCCTTTCGGCTATATCCAGTCTTGGACAAGGCTTTCAGGAGTAAACCTTGAGGAACAATCCAGAGTTGGAGTCCCTAAGGTGGTCTGTTGCTGAATTTCAGCACTTTCTCAACAACTCCTGCGACGCTGCCAATGCTCAACTGCATTGGCTTCTGCCTTTCCTTTGGACCACAGTGAGAGCGTGGAGAGGGGGGACCTGCTGCATGGGCAACTGTGGATCTTCCATATTAGCTTGCCCAAGCTTTGTAGCTCCACTGGAGAGGACACTCCAGCATCATCGCAAGATGCCGGAACAACACGAGAAGTGGCAGGTTACTGGTTATAGGCTCATCTGTTTGGCGAAGGAAATGAGCGCCAGGGCTCACTTTTGATGGTGGGAGGGGTCATCACATCTTATTAGACAGCTACCGCCCGCCTCAAGCTGGGCAGCCTCCAGCCAGTAAGGTGCTCTTCCGCCATGGCCTGCTTGCTCCATTGGGTGCGTGAAGCTTAGAGTAAACCTCAAAAGTCAGGCCACAAATTCTTCACCAGACAAGAACAAAAGAAGAAAGAAGACTCCAGCTGTTTGTTTTGCACCTAGAATGTCAGGACCATGTGCCCTGGCTTCTCTGCTGTCATTCTTGTTCTGTTGTTCTGTTAGACCTCAGTGCTGCTTTTGATACTGTTGACCATAAAATTTTATTACAGAGATTAGAGCATGCCATAGGTATTAAAGGCACTGCGCTGCGGTGGTTTGAATCATATTTGTCTAATAGATTACAATTTGTTCATGTAAATGGGGAATCTTCTTCACAGACTAAAGTTAATTATGGAGTTCCACAAGGTTCTGTGCTAGGACCAATTTTATTCACTTTATATATGCTTCCCTTAGGCAGTATTATTAGACGGTATTGCTTAAATTTTCATTGTTACGCAGATGATACCCAGCTTTATCTATCCATGAAGCCAGACGACACACACCAATTAGCTAAACTGCAGGATTGTCTTACAGACATAAAGACATGGATGACCTCTAATTTCCTGCTTTTAAACTCAGATAAAACTGAAGTTATTGTACTTGGCCCCACAAATCTTAGAAACATGGTGTCTAACCAGATCCTTACTGTGGATGGCATTACCCTGACCTCTAGTAATACTGTGAGAAATCTTGGAGTCATTTTTGATCAGGATATGTCATTCAAAGCGCATATTAAACAAATATGTAGGACTGCTTTTTTGCATTTACGCAATATCTCTAAAATCAGAAAGGTCTTGTCTCAGAGTGATGCTGAAAAACTAATTCATGCATTTATTTCCTCTAGGCTGGACTATTGTAATTCATTATTATCAGGTTGTCCTAAAAGTTCCCTAAAAAGCCTTCAGTTAATTCAAAATGCTGCAGCTAGAGTGCTGACGGGGACTAGAAGGAGAGAGCATATCTCACCCATATTGGCCTCTCTTCATTGGCTTCCTGTTAATTCTAGAATAGAATTTAAAATTCTTCTTCTTACTTATAAGGTTTTGAATAATCAGGTCCCATCTTATCTTAGGGACCTCGTAGTACCATATCACCCCAATAGAGCGCTTCGCTCTCAGACTGCAGGCTTACTTGTAGTTCCTAGGGTTTGTAAGAGTAGAATGGGAGGCAGAGCCTTCAGCTTTCAGGCTCCTCTCCTGTGGAACCAGCTCCCAATTCAGATCAGGGAGACAGACACCCTCTCTACTTTTAAGATTAGGCTTAAAACTTTCCTTTTTGCTAAAGCTTATAGTTAGGGCTGGATCAGGTGACCCTGAACCATCCCTTAGTTATGCTGCTATAGACGTAGACTGCTGGGGGGTTCCCATGATGCACTGTTTCTTTCTCTTTTTGCTCTGTATGCACCACTCTGCATTTAATCATTAGTGATCGATCTCTGCTCCCCTCCACAGCATGTCTTTTTCCTGGTTCTCTCCCTCAGCCCCAACCAGTCCCAGCAGAAGACTGCCCCTCCCTGAGCCTGGTTCTGCTGGAGGTTTCTTCCTGTTAAAAGGGAGTTTTTCCTTCCCACTGTAGCCAAGTGCTTGCTCACAGGGGGTCGTTTTGACCGTTGGGGTTTTTACATCATTATTGTATGGCCTTGCCTTACAATATAAAGCGCCTTGGGGCAACTGTTTGTTGTGATTTGGCGCTATATAAAAAAAAAATTGAATTGAATTGAATTGAATTCTCTGTCATTGACAGGGAACTCTCATGGCTAAATGTTCACATTGCCTGCCTCCAGGAAACTCATCTGGCAGACAGAGGTACCATCAAGAAAACAACTTACACCTTCTTTTGGCAAGGGAAGTCCTTGGATAAATCCTGTCAGCACAGTGACGGTTTTGCCATGAAGAACACCCTGGTTGCGTGCATTGATCCACCGTCACCTGGCAGCAAGAGAATTCTTGCCCTCCAGCTTTCAACATCTTCAGGCCCAGCCACCATTGTCAGTGAATACGCTTCAACCCTCTATTCTAATTCAGAAGAAAAAGACCAGTTCTATGAGTCCCTATACCAAATAATATCTGGATTTCCCAGCACAGAAGGCCTCTACCTACTCGGAGACATCAATGCCAGAGTGGGCACTGTGCGTAGCTCCAAGGATGCTGCACCACTCCAAGAAGAGGGGTCGTCCGTGCATCAACACCTGCTGTTTTGGCAGCTCCAATAAAACACAGCAGTTCATCAGCCAGTTGCAAGAAGCCCTCATTGAAGATACACCAGAAGGTGAGGATGGTGTCATTGATGCCAAGTGATCGCACCTCTGAGATGCTGTGTACAACTCGGCCATCAACACCTATGGGAAATAGGAGCGCAAAAACATACTGGTATGAGGCCCACTGGGAGGAAGTGGAGCCTGTGACTGAGGTGAAGAGGAGAGCCCTCCTGACCCACAAGGCAGTGCCCAGTCACAGCACATTAGAAGGCCTCAAAGCTGCCAAGAGAAAAGCTCAGCAAACCGCCCGCCACTGCACCAACTCATACTGGCTGAACCTCTGCAGCAGTATACAGACAGCTGCCGACATTGGGGATGCAAGAGGCATGTATGTGGGCATCAAGAAGGCAAAGCCCCATCCACCTCCAAGTCTTCCCCGCTCAAGTCACAGACAGGTGAAGTAATCACAGATCAGGGGAAGCAGCTGCAGTGCTGGGTTGAGTACTATCTCGAGCTGCATGCAACCCAGGACATTGTCACGGCCCTCAAGGAAATCCCGGATCTGCTGGTCATGGAATAGCTAGACATGCCACCAACCATGGAAGAGCTTGGAAAAGACATTGACTGCCTTGCAAGTGGGAAGGCCCCAGGGAATGACAGCACCCTAACCCTAACTGCTTTATATTGTAAGGCAAAAGCCATACAATAATTACAGAAAAACCCCAACGGTCAAAACGACCCCCTATGAGCAAGCACTTGGCGACAGTGGGAAGGAAAAACTCCCTTTCAACAGGAAGAAACCTCCAGCAGAACCAGGCTCAGGGAGGGGCAGTCTTCTGCTGGGCCTGGTTGGGGCTGAGGGGAGAGAATCAGGAAAAAGACATGCTGTGGAAGAGAGCAGAGATCAATCACTAATGATTAAAAGCAGAGTGGTGCATACAGAGCAAAAAGAGAAAGAAACACTCAGTGCATCATGGGAACCCCCCAGCAGTCTAAGTCTATAGCAGCATAACTAAGGGATGGTTCAGGGTCACCTCAACCAGCCCTAACTATAAGCTTTAGCAAAAACGAAAGTTTTAAGCCTAATCTTAAAAGTAGAGAGGATGTCTGTTTCCCTGATCCGAATTGGGAGCAGGCGGGAAAGCAGGCCGACTGGGTGACTGTGAGGAGGAAGCGTAATTCTAAACAGAAGCCCCGTGTACACCGCCAACCCGTTCACATCTCTAACCGTTTTTCCCCACTCGGCGACACACCCGCCGAGGTTATTGGCGACTCTGTTTTGCGAAATGTGAAGTTAGCGACACCAGCAACCATAGTCAATTGTCTTCCGGGGGCCAGAGCAGGCGACATTGAAGGAAATTTGAAACTGCTGGCTTAGGCTAAGCGTAAATTTGGTAAGATTGTAATTCACGTCGGCAGTAATGACACCCGGTTACGTCAATCGGAGGTCACTAAAATTAACATTAAATCGGTGTGTAACTTTGCAAAAACAATGTCAGACTCTGTAGTTTTCTCTGGGCCCCTCCCCAATCGGACCGGGAGTGACATGTTTAGCCGCATGTTCTCCTTGAATTGCTGGCTGTCTGAGTGTCCAAAAAATGAGGTGGGCTTCATAGATAATTGGCAAAGCTTCTGGGGAAAACCTGGTCTTGTTAGGAGAGACGGCATCCATCCCACTTTGGATGGAGCAGCTCTCATTTCTAGAAATCTGGCCAATTTTCTTAAATCCTCCAAACCGTGACTATCCAGGGTTGGGACCAGGAAGCAGAGTTGTAGTCTTACACACCTCTCTGCAGCTTCTCTCCCCCTGCCATCCCCTCATTACCCCATCCCCGTAGAGACGGTGCCTGCTCCCAGACTACCAATAACCAGCAAAAATCTATTTAAGCATACAAATTCAAAAAGAAAAAATAATATAGCACCTTCAACTGCACCACAGACTAAAACAGTTAAATGTGGTCTATTAAACATTAGGTCTCTCTCTTCTAAGTCCCTGTTGGTAAATGATATAATAATTGATCAACATATTGATTTATTCTGCCTTACAGAAACCTGGTTACAGCAGGATGAATATGTTAGTTTAAATGAGTCAACACCCCCGAGTCACACTAACTGTCAGAATGCTCGTAGCACTGGCCGGGGCGGAGGATTAGCAGCAATCTTCCATTCCAGCTTATTAATTAATCAAAAACCCAGACAGAGCTTTAATTCATTTGAAAGCTTGACTCGTAGTCTTGTCCATCCAAATTGGAAGTCCCAAAAACCAGTTTTATTTGTTATTATCTATCGTCCACCTGGTCGTTACTGTGAGTTTCTCTGTGAATTTTCAGACCTTTTGTCTGACTTAGTGCTTAGCTCAGATAAGATAATTATAGTGGGCGATTTTAACATCCACACAGATGCTGAGAATGACAGCCTCAACACTGCATTTAATCTATTATTAGACTCTATTGGCTTTGCTCAAAAAGTAAATGAGTCCACCCACCACTTTAATCATATCTTAGATCTTGTTCTGACTTATGGTATCAATCAATCAATCAATCAGTTTTTTTATATAGCGCCAAATCACAACAAACAGTTGCCCCAAGGC
Organism: Thalassophryne amazonica; assembly: GCF_902500255.1. Lineage (NCBI taxonomy): Eukaryota > Metazoa > Chordata > Actinopteri > Batrachoidiformes > Batrachoididae > Thalassophryne > Thalassophryne amazonica. Next base: position 4,433,041 of record NC_047110.1, read on the forward strand.
GCTTTATATTGTAAGGCAAGGCCATACAATAATTATGTAAAACCCCAACGGTCAAAACGACCCCCTGTGAGCAAGCACTTGGCTACAGTGGGAAGGAAAAACTCCCTTTTAACAGGAAGAAACTTCCAGCAGAACCAGGCTCAGGGAGGGGCAGTCTTCTGCTGGGACTGGTTGGGGCTAAGGAAAAAGACATGCTGTGGAGGGGAGCAGAGATCGATCACTAATGATTAAATGCAGAGTGGTGCATACAGAGCAAAAAGAGAAAGAAACAGTGCATCATGGGAACCCCCCAGCAGTCTACGTCTATAGCAGCATAACTAAGGGATGGTCCAGGGTCACCTGATCCAGCCCTAACTATAAGCTTTAGCAAAAAGGAAAGTTTTAAGCCTAATCTTAAAAGTAGAGAGGGTGTCTGTCTCCCTGATCTGAATTGGGAGCTGGTTCCACAGCAGAGGAGCCTGAAAGCTGAAGGCTCTGCCTCCCATTCTACTCTTACAAACCCTAGGAACTACAAGTAAGCCTGCAGTCTGAGAGCGAAGCGCTCTATTGGGGTGATATGGTACTACGAGGTCCCTAAGATAAGATGGGACCTGATTATTCAAAACCTTATAAGTAAGAAGAAGAATTTTAAATTCTATTCTAGAATTAACAGGAAGCCAATGAAGAGAGGCCAATATGGGTGAGATATGCTCTCTCCTTCTAGTCCCCGTCAGTACTCTAGCTGCAGCATTTTGAATTAACTGAAGGCTTTTTAGGGAACTTTTAGGACAACCTGATAATAATGAATTACAATAGTCCAGCCTAGAGGAAATAAATGCATGAATTAGTTTTTCAGCATCACTCTGAGACAAGACCTTTCTGATTTTAGAGATATTGCGTAAATGCAAAAAAGCAGTCCTACATATTTGTTTAATATGCGCTTTGAATGACATATCCTGATCAAAAATGACTCCAAGATTTCTCACAGTATTACTAGAGGTCAGGGTAATGCCATCCAGAGTAAGGATCTGGTTAGACACCATGTTTCTAAGATTTGTGGGGCCAAGTACAATAACTTCAGTTTTATCTATGTCTTTGTCTGTAAGACAATCCTGCAGTTTAGCTAATTGGTGTGTGTCCTCTGGCTTCATGGATACATAAAGCTGGGTATCATCTGCGTAACAATGAAAATTTAAGCAATACCGTCTAATAATACTGCCTAAGGGAAGCATGTATAAAGTGAATAAAATTGGTCCTAGCACAGAACCTTGTGGAACTCCATAATTAACTTTAGTCTGTGAAGAAGATTCCCCATTTACATGAACAAATTGTAATCTATTAGACAAATATGATTCAAACCACCGCAGCGCAGTGCCTTTAATACCTATGGCATGCTCTAATCTCTGTAATAAAATTTTATGGTCAACAGTATCAAAAGCAGCACTGAGGTCCAACAGAACAAGCACAGAGACGAGTCCACTGTCCGAGGCCATAAGAAGATCATTTGTAACCTTCACTAATGCTGTTTCTGTACTATGATGAATTCTAAAACCTGACTGAAACTCTTCAAATAGACCATTCCTCTGCAGATGATCAGTTAGCTGTTTTACAACTACCCTTTCAAGAATTTTTGAGAGAAAAGGAAGGTTGGAGATTGGCCTATAATTAGCTAAGATAGCTGGGTCAAGTGATGGCTTTTTAAGTAATGGTTTAATTACTGCCACCTTAAAAGCCTGTGGTACATAGCCAACTAACAAAGATAGATTGATCATATTTAAGATCGAAGCATTAAATAATGGTAGGGCTTCCTTGAGCAGCCTGGTAGGAATGGGGTCTAATAAACATGTTGATGGTTTGGATGAAGTAACTAATGAAAATAACTCAGACAGAACAATCGGAGAGAAAGAGTCTAACCAAATACCGGCATCACTGAAAGCAGCCAAAGATAACGATACGTCTTTGGGATGGTTATGAGTAATTTTTTCTCTAATAGTTAAAATTTTGTTAGCAAAGAAAGTCATGAAGTCATTACTAGTTAAAGTTAATGGAATACTCAGCTCAATAGAGCTCTGACTCTTTGTCAGCCTGGCTACAGTGCTGAAAAGAAACCTGGGGTTGTTCTTATTTTCTTCAATTAGTGATGAGTAGAAAGATGTCCTAGCTTTACGGAGGGCTTTTTTATAGAGCAACAGACTCTTTTTCCAGGCTAAGTGAAGATCTTCTAAATTAGTGAGACGCCATTTCCTCTCCAACTTACGGGTTATCTGCTTTAAGCTGCGAGTTTGTGAGTTATACCACGGAGTCAGGCACTTCTGATTTAAAGCTCTCTTTTTCAGAGGAGCTACAGCATCCAAAGTTGTCTTCAATGAGGATGTAAAACTATTGACGAGATACTCTATCTCCCTTACAGAGTTTAGGTAGCTACTCTGCACTGTGTTGGTATATGGCATTAGAGAACATAAAGAAGGAATCATATCCTTAAACCTAGTTACAGCGCTTTCTGAAATACTTCTAGTGTAATGAAACTTATTCCCCACTGCTGGGTAGTCCATCAGAGTAAATGTAAATGTTATTAAGAAATGATCAGACAGAAGGGAGTTTTCAGGGACTACTGTTAAGTCTTCTATTTCCATACCATAAGTCAGAACAAGATCTAAGATATGATTAAAGTGGTGGGTGGACTCATTTACTTTTTGAGCAAAGCCAATAGAGTCTAATAATAGATTAAATGCAGTGTTGAGGCTGTCATTCTCAGCATCTGTGTGGATGTTAAAATCGCCCACTATAATTATCTTATCTGAGCTAAGCACTAAGTCAGACAAAAGGTCTGAAAATTCACAGAGAAACTCACAGTAACGACCAGGTGGACGATAGATAATAACAAATAAAACTGGTTTTTGGGACTTCCAATTTGGATGGACAAGACTAAGAGACAAGCTTTCAAATGAATTAAAGCTCTGTCTGGGTTTTTGATTAATTAATAAGCTGGAATGGAAGATTGCTGCTAATCCTCCTCCTCGGCCCGTGCTACGAGCATTCTGACAGTTAGTGTGACTCGGGGGTGTTGACTCATTTAAACTAACATATTCATCCTGCTGTAACCAGGTTTCTGTTAGGCAGAATAAATCAATATGTTGATCAATTATTATATCATTTACCAACAGGGACTTAAAAGAGAGAGACCTAATGTTTAATAGACCACATTTAACTGTTTTAGTCTGTGGTGCAGTTGAAGGTGCTATATTATTTTTTCTTTTTGAATTTTTATGCTTAAATAGATTTTTGCTGGTTGTTGGTGGTCTGGGAGCAGGCACCGTCTCTACGGGGATGGGGTAATGAGGGGATGGCAGGGGGAGAGAAGCTGCAGAGAGGTGTGTAAGACTACAACTCTGCTTCCTGGTCCCAACCCTGGATAGTCACGGTTTGGAGGATTTAAGAAAATTGGCCAGATTTCTAGAAATGAGAGCTGCTCCATCCAAAGTGGGATGGATGCCGTCTCTCCTAACAAGACCAGGTTTTCCCCAGAAGCTTTGCCAATTATCTATGAAGCCCACCTCATTTTTTGGACACCACTCAGACAGCCAGCAATTCAAGGAGAACAGGCGGCTAAACATTTCACTCCCGGTCCGATTGGGGAGGGGCCCAGAGAAAACTACAGAGTCCGACATTGTTTTTGCAAAGTTACACACCGATTTAATGTTAATTTTAGTGACCTCTGATTGGCGTAACCGGGTGTCATTACTGCCGACGTGAATTACAATCTTACCAAATTTACGCTTAGCCTTAGCCAGCAGTTTCAAATTTCCTTCAATGTCGCCTGCTCTGGCCCCCGGAAGACAATTGACTATGGTTGCTGGTGTCGCTAACTTCACATTTCTCAAAATAGAGTCGCCAATAACCAGAGTTTGATCCTCGGCGGGTGTGTCGTCGAGTGGGGAAAAACGGTTAGAAATGTGAACGGGTTGGCGGTGTACACGGGGCTTCTGTTTAGAACTACGCTTCCTCCTCACAGTCACCCAGTCAGCCTGCTTGGGATCTGCCAGGGGGGAACTAACGGCGGCTAAGCTACCTTGGTCCGCACCGACTACAGGGGCCTGGCTAGCTGTAGAATTTTCCACGGTGCGGAGCCGAGTCTCCAATTCGCCCAGCCTGGCCTCCAAAGCTACGAATAAGCTACACTTATTACAAGTACCATTACTGCTAAAGGAGGCCGAGGAATAACTAAACATTTCACACCCAGAGCAGGAAAGTGTGGGAGAGACAGGAGAAGCCGCCATGCTAAATCGGCTAACAGCTAGTAGCTACGCTAACCTAGCGGATTCCTAAAAACACGCAAAGTGAATAATTTAGAGTTGATTCAGCAGAAGGAGTGTTTTAGTTAAGGCACGTAAAGATTACACTGGGAAACAAATCGTAATCTAGATAACTAGATCAATCTAACTGCGCAGATTAAACAGCTAACAGATACAGAAAAACACCACTGTCCTCCGGAACAGGAAGTGATGCAATACCACAGTGAGAGCCAACCACCAGTAAATGTAAATAGAAGACTTAACAGTATTCCCTGAAAACTCCCTTCTGTCTGATCATTTCTTAATAACATTTACATTTACTCTGATGGACTACCCAGCAGTGGGGAATAAGTTTGATTACACTAGAAGTCTTTCAGAAAGCGCTGTAACTAGGTTTAAGGATATGATTCCTTCTTTATGTTCTCTAATGCCATATACCAACACAGTGCAGAGTAGCTACCTAAACTCTGTAAGTGAGATAGAGTATCTCATCAATAGTTTTACATCCTCATTGAAGACAACTTTGGATGCTGTAGCTCCTCTAAAAAAGAGAGCTTTAAATCAGAAGTGCCTGACTCCGTGGTATAACTCACAAACTCGTAGCTTAAAGCAGATAACCCGTAAGTTGGAGAGGAAATGGCGTCTCACTAATTTAGAAGATCTTCACTTAGCCTGGAAAAAGAGTCTGTTGCTCTATAAAAAAGCCCTCCGTAAAGCTAGGACATCTTTCTACTCATCACTAATTGAAGAAAATAAGAACAATCCCAGGTTTCTTTTCAGCACTGTAGCCAGGCTGACAAAGAGTCAGAGCTCTATTGAGCTCAGTATTCCATTAACTTTAACTAGTAATGACTTCATGACTTTCTTTGCTAACAAAATTTTAACTATTAGAGAAAAAATTACTCATAACCATCCCAAAGACGTATCGTTATCTTTGGCTACTTTCAGTGATGCCGGTATTTGGTTAGACTCTTTCTCTCCGATTGTTCTGTCTGAGTTATTTTCATTAGTTACTTCATCCAAACCATCAACATGTTTATTAGACCCCATTCCTACCAGGCTGCTCAAGGAAGCCCTACCATTATTTAATGCTTCGATCTTAAATATGATCAATCTATCTTTGTTAGTTGGCTATGTACCACAGGCTTTTAAGGTGGCAGTAATTAAACCATTACTTAAAAAGCCATCACTTGACCCAGCTATCTTAGCTAATTATAGGCCAATCTCCAACCTTCCTTTTCTCTCAAAAATTCTTGAAAGGGTAGTTGTAAAACAGCTAACTGATCATCTGCAGAGGAATGGTCTATTTGAAGAGTTTGTCAGGTTTTAGAATTCATCATAGTACAGAAACAGCATTAGTGAAGGTTACAAATGATCTTCTTATGGCCTCGGACAGTGGACTCATCTCTGTGCTTGTTCTGTTAGACCTCAGTGCTGCTTTTGATACTGTTGACCATAAAATTTTATTACAGAGATTAGAGCATGCCATAGGTATTAAAGGCACTGCGCTGCGGTGGTTTGAATCATATTTGTCTAATAGATTACAATTTGTTCATGTAAATGGGGAATCTTCGTCACAGACTAAAGTTAATTATGGAGTTCCACAAGGTTCTGTGCTAGGACCAATTTTATTCACTTTATACATGCTTCCCTTAGGCAGTATTATTAGACGGTATTGCTTAAATTTTCATTGTTACGCAGATGATACCCAGCTTTATCTATCCATGAAGCCAGAGGACACACACCAATTAGCTAAACTGCAGGATTGTCTTACAGACATAAAGACATGGATGACCTCTAATTTCCTGCTTTTAAACTCAGATAAAACTGAAGTTATTGTACTTGGCCCCACAAATCTTAGAAACATGGTGTCTAACCAGATCCTTACTGTGGATGGCATTACCCTGACCTCTAGTAATACTGTGAGAAATCTTGGAGTCATTTTTGATCAGGATATGTCATTCAAAGCGCATATTAAACAAATATGTAGGACTGCTTTTTTGCATTTACGCAATATCTCTAAAATCAGAAAGGTCTTGTCTCAGAGTGATGCTGAAAAACTAATTCATGCATTTATTTCCTCTAGGCTGGACTATTGTAATTCATTATTATCAGGTTGTCCTAAAAGTTCCCTAAAAAGCCTTCAGTTAATTCAAAATGCTGCAGCTAGAGTACTGACGGGGACTAGAAGGAGAGAGCATATCTCACCCATATTGGCCTCTCTTCATTGGCTTCCTGTTAATTCTAGAATAGAATTTAAAATTCTTCTTCTTACTTATAAGGTTTTGAATAATCAGGTCCCATCTTATCTTAGGGACCTCGTAGTACCATATCACCCCAATAGAGCGCTTCGCTCTCAGACTGCAGGCTTACTTGTAGTTCCTAGGGTTTGTAAGAGTAGAATGGGAGGCAGAGCCTTCAGCTTTCAGGCTCCTCTCCTGTGGAACCAGCTCCCAATTCAGATCAGGGAGACAGACACCCTCTCTACTTTTAAGATTAGGCTTAAAACTTTCCTTTTTGCTAAAGCTTATAGTTAGGGCTGGATCAGGTGACCCTGAACCATCCCTTAGTTATGCTGCTATAGATGTAGACTGCTGGGGGGTTCCCATGATGCACTGTTTCTTTCTCTTTTTGCTCTGTATGCACCACTCTGCATTTAATCTTTAGTGATCGATCTCTGCTCCCCTCCACAGCATGTCTTTTTCCTGGTTCTCTCCCTCAGCCCCAACCAGTCCCAGCAGAAGACTGCCCCTCCCTGAGCCTGGTTCTGCTGGAGGTTTCTTCCTGTTAAAAGGGAGTTTTTCCTTCCCACTGTAGCCAAGTGCTTGCTCACAGGGGGTCGTTTTGACCGTTGGGGTTTTACATAATTATTGTATGGCCTTGCCTTACAATATAAAGCGCCTTGGGGCAACTGTTTGTTGTGATTTGGCGCTATATAAAAAAATTGATTGATTGATTTGATACTGTTGATCACAGGATCCTCTTGTCTCGTTTAAAGCACCATGATGGCATTTGTGGCACAGCATTAAAGTGGTTTTGTTCCTATCTAATGAACAGAAGATTTTCTGTCATGATAGGTGACTTGTCCTCCTCTGCTGCAACCTTGTCTTGTTGAGTACCCCAGGGTTCCATTTTGGGCCCCATTTTGTTTTGTCTTTATATCTTTATGTATATCTTTCTTTTTGTCTTTAAAACTTAGAAACATGGTGTCTAACCAGATCCTTACTCTGGATGGCATTACCCTGACCTCTAGTAATACTGTGAGAAATCTTGGAGTCATTTTTGATCAGGATATGTCATTCAATGCGCATGTTAAACAAATATGTAGGACTGCTTTTTTGCATTTGCGCAATATCTCTAAAATTAGAAAGGTCTTGTCTCAGAGTGATGCTGAAAAACTAATTCATGCATTTATTTCCTCTAGGCTGGACTATTGTAATTCATTATTATCAGGTTGTCCTAAAAGTTCCCTGAAAAGCCTTCAGTTAATTCAAAATGCTGCAGCTAGAGTACTGACAGGGACTAGAAGGAGAGAGCATATCTCACCCATATTGGCCTCTCTTCATTGGCTTCCTGTTAATTCTAGAATAGAATTTAAAATTCTTCTTCTTACTTATAAGGTTTTGAATAATCAGGTCCCATCTTATCTTAGGGACCTCATAGTACCATATCACCCCAATAGAGCGCTTCGCTCTCAGACTGCAGGCTTACTTGTAGTTCCTAGGGTTTGTAAGAGTAGAATGGGAGGCAGAGCCTTCAGCTTTCAGGCTCCTCTCCTCTGGAACCAGCTCCCAATTCGGATCAGGGAGACAGACACCCTCTCTACTTTTAAGATTAGGCTTAAAACTTTCCTTTTTGCTAAAGCTTATAGTTAGGGCTGGATCAGGTGACCCTGAACCATCCCTTAGTTATGCTGCTATAGACTTAGACTGCTGGGGGGTTCCCATGATGCACTGAGTGTTTCTTTCTCTTTTTGCTCTGTATGCACCACTCTGCATTTAATCATTAGTGATTGATCTCTGCTGTCTTCCACAGCATGTCTTTTTCCTGGTTCTCTCCCCTCAGCCCCAACCAGTCCCAGCAGAAGACTGCCCCTCCCTGAGCCTGGTTTTGCTGGAGGTTTCTTCCTGTTAAAAGGGAGTTTTTCCTTCCCACTGTCGCCAAGTGCTTGCTCACAGGGGGTTGTTTTGACAGTTGGGGTTTTTCTGTAATTATTGTATGGCTTTGCCTTGCAATATGAAGCGCCTTGGGGCAACTGTTTGTTGTGATTTGGCGCTATATAAATGAAATTGATTTTATTTGATTTTTGATTTATATGTTACCACTGGGCTCCATTATGGAGAGACATAACATGTCTTTTCATTGCTATGCAGATGACCTGCATATTTATCTGCCAGTGTCTTCAAATACAAATTACGCTATCAGACTGCATGGCTGATATAAAGCTGTGGCTACAGCAAAATTTTCTTCATTTGAACGAGGACAAAACTGATTACATTTTGTTTGGTGACCCTGCTCTTCTAGGTTCTGGTTTGTTGTCTGCGTCTTTGAAACCTATAGTAAGAAATCGTGGGGTGGTATTTGACAATTCTTTTAGATTTGACAAACAAATTGACAGCGTGGTAAGAACAAGTTTTTATCAGTTGCGTCTTTTATCTAAGGTTAAACCATTTTTAAACCACACTGACCTTGAAAAAAACTATCCACGCTTTTATCAGCTCTAGAATTGACTATTGTAATGCCCTTTATGTTGGAGTTCCTCAGACATCTCTGAGTCGTCTCCAGCTGGTGCATAATGCTGCAGCCCGATTTTTAACAAACATATCAAGACGTCAGCACATCACCCCAGTTCTTTTTAATTTGCACTGGCTTCCAGTCTCTTTTAGAGTTGATTTTAAAATTTTGATTTTTGTCTTTAAAGCCCTTAATGGCCTGACCCCTCCTTATTTCACTGAGCTTTTGCATCCTCGTGTCTCAAACAGGTCTTTGAAGTCTGTAAATCAGCTTTTACTGGAAGTGCCCAGGTCCAGGTCTAAACTCTGGGGTGGTCGCTGGGCAGCAGCTCAAGCAAAGCCGCCCAGACCTCCCGATCCACACACACCTCCCCCAGCTCCTCCGGGGGAACCCCAAGGCGTTCCCAAGCCAGCCGAGAGATGTAGTTCCTCCAGCGTGTCCTGGGTCTTCCCCGGGGCCTCCTCCCAATGGGACGTGCCCGGAACACCTCTCCAGTGAGGCGTCCAGGGGGCATCTGGAAAAGATGCCCGAGCCACCTCAACTGACTCCTTTCGACGTGGAGGAGCAGCGGCTCGACTGCGAGCGCCTCCCGAGTGACTGAGCTCCTCACCCTATCTCTAAGGGAGCGCCCAGCCACCCTGTGGAGGAAACTCATCTTGGCCGCTTGTACTCGCGATCTCGTTCTTTCTGTCATGAGCCAAATCTCATGACCATAGGTGAGGATCGGAACGTAGATCGATCGGTAAATCGAGAGCTTTGCCCCCCTACTCAGCTCTCTCTTCACCACGACAGTCTGATACAGCGACCGCATCAATGCAGATGCTGCACCGATCCGTCTATCGATCTCACGCTCCATCCGTCCCTCACTCGTGAACAAGACCCAGAGATACTTAAACTCCTCCACTTGAGGCAAGGACACTCCACCGACCTGAAGAGGGCAAAGCACCTTTTTCCGGTCGAGAACCATGGCCTCGGATTTGGAGGTGCTGATCTTCATCCTAGACACTTCACACTCGGCTGCAAACTGCCCCAGTGCACGCAGAAGGTCCTGATTTGACGAAGCCAACAGAACCACATCGTCCGCAAACAGCAGAGACGAGATTCTGTGGTTCCCAAACCAGACCCCCTCTACACCCTGGCTGCACCTAGAAATTCTGTCCATAAAAATAATGAACAGAACCGGTGACAAAGGGCAGCCCTGGCAGAGGCCAGCGTGCACTGGAAACAGGTTTGACTTACTACCGGCAATGCGAAACAACCTCCTGCTGCGGTCGTACAGGGACCGGCTAGCCCTTAGCAAAGGACCCCGGACCCCGTACTCCCGGAGCACCCCCCCACAGGGTGCCCTGAGGGACACGGTCAAACGCCTTCTGGGGATGTTGTCGGGCGGTAGAAGGAATACTTCGAGGATCTCCTCAATCCCATCGTCACGTCTTCCGAAGAGGAAGCAGAGACTGGGGACTCAGACGCGGACTCATCCATTACCCAGGCCGAAGTCACCGAGGTGGTTAGAAAGCTCCTCGGTGGCAGGGCTCCTGGGGTGGATGAAGTCCATTCTGAGTACCTTAAGTCTCTGGATGTTGTGGGACTGTCTTGGCTGACACGCCTCTGCAACATCGTGTGGCGATCGGGAACAGTGCCTCTGGACTGGCAGACCGGGGTGGTGGTCCCTCCCCTCCCCGCTGGGAGTGGAGGAAGCCGGTCAGAACTGGCAGGCCCAAACGTATCGTGAGGGTCTGCTGGGAACGACTGGCGGAACCCTCTGTCAGCGCGGTCTTCAACTCCCACCTCCGGGAGAGCTTCTCCCAGATCCCAGGGGAGGTTGAAGACATGGAGTCCGAGTGGACCATGTTCTCCACCTCCATTGTCGATGCGGCCGCTCGTAGCTGTGGTCACAAGGTCTCCGGTGCCTGTCGCGGCGGCAATCCCCGAACCCAGTGGTGGACGCCGGAAGTAAGGGATGCCGTCAAGCTGAAGAAGGAGTCCTACTTATCTTTGTTGGTAGGTTGCACCCCGGAGGCAGCTGACAGGTACCGGCAGGCCAAGCGTGCCGCAGCCTGTGCGGTTGCAGAGGCAAAAACTCGGATGTTCGGGGAGGCCATGGAGGAGGACTATCGGTTGGCCTCGAAGAGATTCTGGTAAACCGTCCGAAGCCTCAGGAGGCGGAAGCAGTTCTCCACCAGCACTGTTTATGGTGCGGGTGGGGAGCTGTTGACCCTGACTGGGGATGTTGTCGGGCGGTGGAAGGAGTACTTTGAGGATCTCCTCAATTCCATCATGTCTTCCGAAGAGGAAGCAGAGACTGGGGACTCAGAGGCGGACTCATCCATTACCCAGGCCAAAGTCACCGAGGTGGTTAGAAAGCTCCTCGGTGGCAAGGCTCCTGGGGTGGATGAAATCTGTCCTGAGTACCTTAAGTCTCTGGATGTTGTGGGACTGTCTTGACACGCCTCTGCAACGTCGCGTGGCGATCGGGGACAGTGCCTCTGGATTGGCAGACCGGGGTGGTGGTCCCTCTGTTTAAGAAGGGTGACAGGAGGGTGTGTTCCAACTATAGGGGAATCACACTCCTCAGCCTCCCCGGTAAGGTCTATTCCAGAGTACTAGAGAGAAGAATTCGACCGATGGTCGAACCTCGGATTCAGGAGGAGCAGTGTGTTTTTCGTCCTGGTCGCGGCACACTGGACCAGCTCTACACGCTCCATCAGGTGCTCGAGGGGTCATGGGATTTCGCCCAACCAGTCCACATGTGTTTTGTGGATCTGGAGAAGGCGTTCGACCGTGTCCCTCTGGGCACCCTGTGGGGGGTGCTCGGGGAGTACGGGGTCCGGGGTCCGGGGTCCTTTGCTAAGGGCTATCCGGTCATGAGATTTTGCTCATGACCGAAAGAACGAGATCGCAAGTACAAGAGTCCGAGATGAGTTTCCTCCGCAGGGTGGCTGTGTGCTCCCTTAGAGATAGGATGAGGAGCTCGGTCACTCGGGAGGAGCTTGGAGTCGAACCGCTGCTCCTGCACGTCGAAAGGGGTCAGCTGAGGTGGCTCAGGCATCTTTTCCGGATGCCCCCTGGACGCCTCGCTGGAGAGGTGTTCCAGGCACGTCCCATCGGGAGGAGGCCCTGGGGAAGACCCAGGACACGCTGGAGGGACTACATCTCTCAGCTGGCTTGGGAACGCCTTGGGGTTCCCCTGGAGGAGCTGGGGGAGGTGTGTGTGTGTGAATCGGGAGGTCTGGGGCGGCTTTGCTTGAGCTGCTGCCCAGCAACCCGACTCCGGATAAAGCGGAAGAAAATGGATGGATGGATGGATGGATGGATGAAATTTAAGGTGGAAATATGGTACTCAGTAATCGATAAATATAATTTGCAAGATAAGGTTCTTTTACTGAAATGGCTTAGGTATGATACAAAATTCAAACCAGGACAACTCCATCTAGCATTCAAACAATGGGAAATCAGAAGAATCACTGCAATCTATACCCTTTTGCAAAATGGGCAATTGATGAGCTTTCAAGAAATGAAAGATAAATATAATCAATCAATCAATCAATCAATCAATCAAGTTTATTTCTAGAGCCCTTTACAACACTCAAAGTGCTTTACAACAAAATTTAAAACAAAACATGGTAAAAACAAATATCCAACAGTAAAACCATTACAAAAACAATTACATAAAATATGCATAAAAACATTTAATATCATAAAATAAAGCGCCATCATGCTACTGAGTGTTAAAACCAGCCTGAACAAATACGTCTTGAGCCTGGACTTAAAAAGCTCTAAGTCAGAGATGATTCTCATTTCAGGGGGCAATTTATTCCAAAGATTGGGCCCAGCAACAGAGAAGGCCCGATCACCCCAGCGTTTAGACCTGGACCTGGGCACTTCCAGTAAAAGCTGATTTACAGACTTCAAAGACCTGTTTGAGACACGAGGATGCAAAAGCTCAGTGAAATAAGGAGGGGTCAGGCCATTAAGGGCTTTAAAGACAAAAATCAAAATTTTAAAATCAACTCTAAAAGAGACTGGAAGCCAGTGCAAATTAAAAAGAACTGGGGTGATGTGCTGACGTCTTGATATGTTTGTTAAAAATCGGGCTGCAGCATTTTGCACCAGCTGGAGACGACTCAGAGATGTCTGAGGAACTCCAACATAAAGGGCATTACAATAGTCAATTCTAGAGCTGATAAAAGCGTGGATAGTTTTTTCAAGGTCAGTGTGGTTTAAAAATGGTTTAACCTTAGATAAAAGACGCAACTGATAAAAACTTGTTCTTACCACGCTGTCAATTTGTTTGTCAAATCTAAAAGAATTGTCAAATACCACCCCACGATTTCTTACTATAGGTTTCAAAGACGCAGACAACAAACCAGAACCTAGAAGAGCAGGGTCACCAAACAAAATGTAATCAGTTTTGTCCTCGTTCAAATGAAGAAAATTTTGCTGTAGCCACAGCTTTATATCAGCCATGCAGTCTGATAGCGTAATTTGTATTTGAAGACACTGGCAGATAAATATGCAGGTCATCTGCATAGCAATGAAAAGACATGTTATGTCTCTCCATAATGGAGCCCAGTGGTAACATATAAATCAAAAATCAAATAAAATCAATTTCATTTATATAGCGCCAAATCACAACAAACAGTTGCCCCAAAGGCACTTTATATTGTAAGGCAAAAGCCATACAGTAATTACAGAAAAACCCCAACGGTCAAAGCGACCCCCTGTGAGCAAGCACTTGGCGACAGTGGGAAGGAAATCTCCCTTTTAACAGGAAGAAACCTCCAGCAGAACCAGGCTCAGGGAGGGGCAGTCTTCTGCTGGGACTGGTTGGGGCTGAGGGAGAGAACCAGGAAAAAAACATGCTGTGGAGGGGAGCAGAGATCAATCACTAATGATTAAATGCAGAGTGGTGCATACAGAGCAAAAAGAGAAAGAAACACTCAGTGCATCATGGGAGCCCCCCAGCAGTCTAAGTCTATAGCAGCATAACTAAGGGATGGTTCAGGGTCACCTGATCCAGCCCTAACTATAAGCTTTAGCAAAAAGGAAAGTTTTAAGCCTAATCTTAAAAGTAGAGAGGGTGTCTGTCTCCCTGATCCGAATTGGGAGCTGGTTCCAGAGGAGAGGAGCCTGAAAGCTGAAGGCTCTGCCTCCCATTCTACTCTTACAAGCCCTAGGAACTACAAGTAAGCCTGCAGTCTGAGAGCGAAGCGCTCGATTAGGGTGATATGGTACTATGAGGTCCCTAAGATAAGATGGGACCTGATTATTCAAAACCTTATAAGTAAGAAGAAGAATTTTAAATTCTGTTCTAGAATTAACAGGAAGCCAATGAAGAGAGGCCAATATGGGTGAGATATGCTCTCTCCTTCTAGTCCCCGTTAGTACTCTAGCTGCAGCATTTTGAATTAACTGAAGGCTTTTCAGGGAACCTTTAGTACAACCTGATAATAATGAATTACAATAGTCCAGCCTAGAGATAAATGCATGAATTAGTTTTTCAGCATCACTCTGAGACAAGACCTTTCTAATTTTAGAGATATTTCGCAAATGCAAAAAAGCAGTCCTCCATATTTGTTTAATATGCACATTGAATGACATATCCTGATCAAAAATGACTCCAAGATTTCTCACAGTATTACTAGAGGTCAGGGTAATGCCATCCAGAGTAAGGATCTGGTTAGACACCATGTTTCTAAGATTTGTGGGGCCAAGTACAATAACTTCAGTTTTATCTGAGTTTAAAAGCAGGAAATTAGAGGTCATCCATGTCTTTGTCTGTAAGACAATCCTGCAGTTTAGCTAATTGGTGTGTGTCCTCTGGCTTCATGGATAGATAAAGCTGGGTATCATCTGCGTAACAATGAAAATTTAAGCAATGCCGTCTAATAATACTGCCTAAGGGAAACATGTATAAAGTGAATAAAATTGGTCCTAGCACAGAACCTTGTGGAGCTCCATAATTAACCTTAGTCTGTGAAGAAGATTCCCCATTTACATGAACAAATTGTAATCTATTAGATAAATATGATTCAAACCACCACAGCGCAGTGCCTTTAATACCTATGGCATGCTCTAATCTCTGTAATAAAATTTTATGGTCAACAGTATCAAAAGCAGCACTGAGGTCTAACAGAACAAGCACAGAGATGAGTCCACTGTCTGAGGCCATAAGAAGATCATTTGTAACCTTCACTAATGCTGTTTCTGTACTATGATGAATTCTAAACCCTGACTGAAACTCTTCAAGTAGACCATTCCTCTGCAGATGATGTTTTACAACTACCCTTTCAAGAATTTTTGAGAGAAAAGGAAGGTTGGAGATTGGCCTATAATTACCTAAGATAGCTGGGTCAAGTGATGGCTTTTTAAGTAATGGTTTAATTACTTAAATGCTTGCGTCTACTGGTGATTGGCTCTCACTGCGGTATTGTATAATTTCCTGTTCCGGAGCACAGCGGTGTTTTGCTGATTGATCTAGTTACCTAGATAACGATTTGTTTCACAGTGTAATCTTCACATGCCTTAACTAAAGCACTCCCTCTGCTGAATCACCTCTAAATTATTTACACATTATTCACTTTGTATGTTTGTAGGAATCCGCTAGCTTAGCGCAGCTACTAGCTCTTAGCCGGTTTAGCATGGCAGCTTCTCCTGTCTCTCCTGCACTTTTCTGCTCTGGGTGTGAAATGTTTACTTATTCCTCGGCCTCCTTTAGCAGTAATGGTACTTGTAATAAGTGTAGCTTATTCGTAGCTTTGGAGGCCAGGCTGGGCGAATTGGAGACTCGGCTCCGCACCGTGGAAAATTCTACAGCTAGCCAGGCCCCTGTAGTCGGTGCGGACCAAGGTAGCTTAGCTGCCGTTAGTTTCCCTCTGGCAGATCCCGAGCAGCCGGGAAAGCAGGCCGACTGGGTGACTGTGAAGAGGAAGTGTAGTTCTAAACAGAAGCCCCGTGTACACCGCCAACCCGTTCACATTTCTAACCGTTTTTCCCCACTCGACGACACACCCGCCGAGGATCAAACTCTGGTTATTGGCGACTCTGTTTGGAGAAATGTGAAGTTAGCGACGCCAGCAACCATAGTCAATTGTCTTCCGGGGGCCAGAGCAGGCGACATTGAAGGAAATTTGAAACTGCTGGCTAAGGCTAAGCGTAAATTTGGTAAGATTGTAATTCACGTCGGCAGTAAAGACACCTGGTTACGCCAATCGGAGGTCACTAAAATTAACATTGAATCGGTGTGTAACTTTGCAAAAACAATGTCGGACTCTGTTGTTTTCTCTGGGCCCCTCCCCAATCGGACTGGGAGTGACATGCACCACAGACTAAAACAGTTAAATGTGGTCTATTAAACATTAGGTCTCTCTCTTCTAAGTCCCTGTTAGTGTTGTGAAAGTGTAGGAACACGGACCCACAACAGGGGCGCAAATGAACGGACAATGGAGGAAGTCAAATAATAACAGTTTACTGTTGTGAAGAAGCACAACCAACATGGCGAATTACAATTATAGATAAATAGTCAATTCACAAAAAAATGTGTCATGTGGGCAGGCTCGAAGATAAGAGACGTCCGTCCAAAGCAGAACCGGAGCCACACGATTTCCTCCGCCACCGAACCCCGGGAATACTGGAGCCGCCAAGTCCCGAACACCCAGGTGGCCACTGCCTCCGCTTGTTGGATCTGGTACTGCTGGCGAGGAACAAAAACAGTTAGATGTGGGTGCATGTGCACCCAACAACGCGTATGGTGGGAAAACCACCTCCACCTCTCGTCGAAAAAAGAAACAGATTATCTGCTGTCCAAACACACACAAGCAACAGATATTCCTGTCAAAGTCAGCTGAGAATGTTACCTCCTTGGTAGAGCGATATCTCGGCAAAGAAGTGGAGATAACGTCTTGCAGATATACCGCTGCGGATCAGATGATTGGTAACAGCTGTTGTAGGTGACAGCTGTCACCCCAGCTGCTCCTGTGAGGTGGCAGCGCCCTCTGGTGCCTGGAGCCCGCACTCCAGGCAGGTTGCCCTCTGGTGGTGGTGGGCCAGCAGTACCTCCTCTTCAGCGGCCCACACAACAGGACCCCCCCCTCAACGGGCGCCTCCTGGCGCCCGACCAGGCTTGTCCGGGTGGCGGCGGTAGAAATCGGCCAGGAGGGCCGGGTCCAGGATGAAGCTCCTCTTCACCCAGGAGCGTTCTTCGGGGCCGTACCCCTCCCAGTCCACCAAATACTGGAAGCCCCGGCCCATCCTTCGGACATCCAAGAGCCGGCGCACAGTCCAAGCCGGCTCGCCATCGATGATCCGGGCAGGAGGTGGTGCCGGACCCGGAGTACAGAGGGGTGAGGTGTGATGTGGCTTAATCCTGGACACATGGAAAACGGGATGGATCCGCAGTGAGGCCGGAAGCTGAAGGACTGAGGATCTTGAGGATTTTGAATGGACCGATGTACCGATCCTGCAGTTTAGGGGAGACCACTTGGAGGGGAATGTCCTTTGTTGACAACCACACTTCCTGCCCTGGCCGATACGTAGGGGCCGGGGTCCGCCGATGGTCTGCATGGGCTTTCGTCCTCATCCGGGCCCTGAGCAGAGCAGAACGGGCGGCACGCCACACCCGACGGCACTTCCGCAGGTGGGCCTGGACCGAGGGCACACCGACCTCTCCCTCAACCACCGGAAACAAAGGAGTCTGGTACCCCAGACACACCTCAAAAGGGGAGAGGCCGGTGGCTGACGACACCTGGCTGTTATGGCATACTCGATCCAGGCCAAATGGGTACTCCAGGCCGCCGGGTGCGCGGCCGTCACGCAACGCAGGGCCTGTTCCACCTCCTGATTGGCCCGTTCTGCTTGCCCGTTGGTCTGGGGATGATACCCGGATGAGAGACTTACCGTGGCCCCCAGTTCCCGGCAGAAGCTCCTCCAGACTTGCGAGGAGAACTGGGGACCGCGATCGGAGACAATGTCTGTTGGAATCCCATGCAGCCGGACGACGTGGTGGACCAGGAGGTCTGCTGTCTCCTGGGCTGTTGGGAGCTTCGGGAGGGCCACGAAGTGGGCCGCCTTGGAGAATCGGTCCAAGGGTGAGCGCCAGATCCTTGCTGAACATGTCCACAAGGTCATGGTACTCCACCGGCACTGTCCCGAGATTGGGCGGGACTCTGACCTCCTCCTTAGCCTGGGAACCGGGAGGAACCGAGGAACCTAAACATACCCGATGGCAGGTCTCGCTCCACTGAACCACTACCCCGGACGGCCAATCGATCCGGGGATTGTGTTTTAACATCCAGGGGAACCCTAGAATCACGCGGGAGGTGGCAGGAGTCACAAAAAACTCGATCTCCTCCCGGTGGTTCCCTGACACCACCAGAGTTACTGGAGGTGTCTTATGTGTGATTAAAGGGAGTAGGGAGCCATCTAGTGCCCGTACTTGCACAGGTGAAGTAAGTGCCACCAGAGGGAGCCCTGCCTCCCTGGCCCATTTGCTGTCTAGCAAATTCCCTTCAGAGCCCGTGTCCACCAGTGCTGGGGCCTGAAGGGTTAAATCCTCATAAAGGATTGTAACCGGGAGTCGTGTGGCAATATGGGTGTGTCCCACGTGAATGTCTTGGCCCACCCCTAGCCCAGTTTCTAGGGGCGGGCGTTGGTGATTAACCGCTCGGGGGCAGTCCCTCACTTGATGCTCTATCGAGCCACAAACAAAGCACGCTCCGCGGACCAGCCTCCTCTGTCTATCTGGTGGCCTAAATGTGGCCCTGCTCGTGTCCATAGCTTCATCAGCAGGGGGAACTGTAACCACACGGAGCGTAGAGGCCGTGGAGCGTGGGGAGGGCGGAGCTCGGTTGGAACCGGAAGGGAGAGGGACGGCGCGTGCCCGGCCACGCCCTTCGTCTCGTTCCCGACGGCGTTCTTCTAACCGATTGTCTAATCGTATAACCAGATCAATAAGCCCGTCTAAATCCCGCGGTTCGTCCTTAGCCACCAGGTGCTCCTTCAGGACCAACGACAGTCCGTTTACGAAGGCGGCACGGAGGGCAGTGCTATTCCAGCCGGACCTCGCCGCCGCGATGCGGAAGTCGACTGCATAAGCAGCTGCGCTCCGGCGCCCCTGTCTCATTGACAGCAGCACGGCTGAAGCGGTCTCTCCTCTATTTGGGTGATCGAACACTGTTCTGAACTCCCTCACAAACCCATCATATGTCTGAAGGAGCCGTGAATTTTGCTCCCAGAGCGCTGTAGCCCAAGCGCGTGCCTCACCGAGATATATTATAGATATATATAAGATCGAAGCATTAATTAATGGTAGGGCTTCCTTGAGCAGCCTGGTAGGAATGGGGTCTAATAGACATGTTGATGGTTTGGAGGAAGTAACTAATGAAAATAACTCAGACAGAACAATCGGAGAGAAAGAGTCTAACCAAATACCGGCATCACTGAAAGCAACCAAAGATAACGATACGTCTTTGGGATGGTTATGAGTAATTTTTTCTCTAATAGTTAAAATTTTATTAGCAAAGAAAGTCATGAAGTCATTACTAGTTAAAGTTAAAGGAATACTCGGTTCAATAGAGCTCTGACTCTTTGTCAGCCTGGCTATAGTGCTGAAAAGAAACCTGGGGTTGTTCTTATTTTCTTCAATTAGTGATGAGTAGTAAGATGTCCTAGCTTTACGGAGGGCTTTTTGTAGAGCAACAGACTCTTTTTCCAGGCTAAGTGAAGATCTTCTAAATTAGTGAGACGCCATTTCCTCTCCAACTTACGGGTTATCTGCTTTAAGCTGCGAGTTTGTGAGTTATACCGCGGAGTCAGGCACTTCTGATTTAAGGCTCTCTTTTCAGAGGAGCTACAGCATCCAAAGTTGTCTTCAATGAGGATGTAAAACTATTGACGAGATACTCTATCTCACAGAGTTTAGGTAGCTACTCTGCACTGTGTTGGTATATGGCATTAGAGAACATAAAGAAGGAATCAATTTCATTGTCTAAAACGATCACACCACATACAGTTAAGCTCAGCGCTGTTCTGGCTCCAGGCTCCGGAGAAGGCGAGCAGCACTTTCTTTGCAGTCAGCATTGTCGCCACGGATCGTGCTCGAGACCAACAATCTCGCAAAAGCGGGATTTGTATTAATTATTATGTAGTATAATCATTAAAGTGTTATTTATGTAACATATGCATTCATTTGTATAATGGCACTGTTTATCATGTTGATCAGTTTCATTTTTATGTGGATTCCAGCGCTGGTTCATTTTGGTGTATAATTTACGCCACCTCTCGACCTGGTGTATATTTTCAGCGCAGTGTACGCCAACGACCACATTGATAAATGCCAAGTAGCGCAGCCATTTTGGCGTACACCCCATATACGCTCAGATATCACCGTACGCAATGTTGATACATGAGGCCTATTGTATTTGAACGAACTCCTCCTAGGGATTTTGTCCAATGCGCTTCAAATTTCTTTCTCAGCATCCAGAGATGATACTGATCAAAAGTTATCGAAAGCTTTTCTCCATGTCGATGGGTGTGGCCGCTATGGCGCCGCCATTTTGACCCATCACCATGGAACATCAAGTCATGATAACTCCTTCATGCTTTGCCTGATTGACATGAATCTTCAAATGTGTGATGACAGTTGGCCCCTAAACACACCTGGCCCCTTTGTTTGTGCTCTGAGCGCCCCGTAGTGTATAAACAATCAACTGGTCATAATTCCTTCATGCTTTACCTGACTTGAAACTTCACATGTGTAATGCGGGTCATCCCCTTACCACACCTTGCCCATCTATTTGTACACTGAGCGCCCCCTAGTGGATGAAATATCAACATGTCATAACTCCTTCATGCGTTGTGTGATTTGCTTGAAATTTGAACTGTGGGATGAGTGGTTGCCCCTGTACGCACATGCCCACATCTGGTCACAAGGGGACGCGTTGGTCTGGGTCAGCGGTCGTACGGAACGAGGGCCCGTATATGACTGCTTGCAGTCCTAGTTATTATAATTATTATTATTATTATTATTATCATTTTTAATATACAAATTTCGGCCCTTTGCCATGCTCAAAAACTCACCAAACTTTGCAAAGTTGTCCAGCCGGATCCGAAATTCGATATTTTGGGGGTCACGTACAAGGTCGCAGGGAAATTGCGAAATAGCGCCCCCTAGAAATTTTCAAAAAAACCCTCTGCATAGGGGGTTTTTTCATCATAGCCTCACGAAATTTGGTACACATATTTACCATGCGAAGATGCACAAAAAAGTCTCTTACTCTCATGGTGAAATGTCGACAGGAAGTCAGCCATTTTTATTTTAAGTTTCGATTTTGAGGTAATTTTTGCCATTTTTGGCTATTTCCAGTACTTACATTTGAACGAACTCATCCTACGGATAGGGCAGTCACAATTATTACAATATTCGCCAATCACGATTATTTTTTATATTCGCGATTATTTTTCATATTCGTGATTACCGTGAATTATTTATTTTATCCACAAAGCATAAAACGACTCAGAATCTGACATCATTGTGCTGCAGCCTCGCTCACTCTGTTTTGCTATCATCTTAAGGCAGGACAATAACATGGAGGGTGCACTAAAACAGTCAGATTCTGTGGAGATTTTCGAGTCCAGACTTAAGACGCACTTATTTTCCCTTTCATACGGCTAGCATACTGGTACAGTTTTGTTTTGCGTTTTTTTACTCTTTTAATTCATTTTATTAGTAATTGGAGCGGGCCTCGGCCTCAACTTTACCTAAATTCTGGGTCTTTTAGCGAAGTTTAGGGGTAGTGGCCGGCGATCACCTTAGTATTTCTCTGTTTTTCTTGTTGTTTAATGCTGACAAATTATACTGTATTTCTTGTGTTTCTGATGCCTGATTCTGTTTTTTCTCTGTTTAAGGTGCAGCTCCATCCAGAGATGGGAGTTGTGTTCGTGTTGGCGACCCTCCTGGCCTGTGTGCCAATAGCATTTCTTGTATATTCGTCCGTGAATTGTTCTGTGAATTGTTCTGTAATTTATGTTTGTATCATGGCCCAAGCAGAGGGTCACCCCTTTGAGTCTGGTCTGCTTGAAGTTTCTTCCTCAGAGGGAGTTTTTCCTTACCACTGTTGCTCTGGGGCTTGGTAAGGTTAGACCTTACCTGTGTGAAGCGCTTTGAGGCAACTCTGTTGTGATTTGGCGCTATATAAATAAAAATAAATTGAAAATTGAATTGAAGCAAGAAGGGGAAAGAATTCAACCTACAAAGCTTCAACAATTAGTGTCTTCAGTTCCCAAACACTTATTGAGTGTTGTTAGAAGGAAAGGTGATGTAACACCGTGGGAAACATACCACTGTACCAGCTTTTTGGAAACCTGTTGCAGGCATCCATTTGAAAATGAGCAAATATTTGCACAAAAACAATAAAGTTTATCAGTTTGAACATTAAATATCTTGTCTTTGTGGTGTATTCAGTTGAATATAGGTTGAAGAGGATTTGAAAGTCTGTTTTTATTTACATTTCACACAACATCCCAACTTCACTGGAATTGGGGTTGTAAAACAAAAACCCAAAAAACAAACAAAAAAGCAACCGTCGACCTCAATGTTTTAAATGAAATCAAAACAAACACAATGACGTGATCGACAGTGGGTATGAGACCGAGTGCAGCCAGCCCTGCGCTCATGTCCACAGCACCTGAAGGTGCAGGGTCTCGTTGTCTTGACAACGTATGTGCACACCCAGGCCAGTCACAAACAGCTGGAACGTGTGGAAATAGTTACAGTAGTTGATAAAACATTCTTATCGCTATTGTTTCTATGAAAATGTTGCTTTTTGTCCCAGAGCTGGACGAGTCATCAGCGATACAAGGATGTTACGTTCAGCCCATTGGAGCTTTAGTTATTTATCTGTTCAGATTTCGTCAACATTCGTGCAAGACTTTGGACTTGGGAGGTTGCATGAAGTTGGATGACAGTGAAACGGAATGCTGACATTATGGGAACTATGCAAATGATGAGGAACTATCAAGACAGAAAGTAAAACAAAATCCGGATGAATTGAGGTCATCGTCGGGATTCGTTCATTTTAAGTTTGAAAATTCCGACAAAGCACCAGCTGCAGGAATGAAGCTGGATGACGGTTAAACTATGGCCTCTATAAGTCAAAGTAAGTCCACATTTCTTGTTTCGTTTTGGCTTTGGTGTCCTTTGTTAGCTCCGTGTGGCCGCGGCTTAACACTTAGATGGGCAACGGAGACATTGCACCCTCTGCTGAATGAAAGTGGTATTAGATTCTTTCCACTTCCCCTGAAATTAATTCTGGACTTTAAAAGTAAAATTTTATATTGTAAAAGTAGATTTTTTTATATAGTAAAAATAAATACTGCAATATTATGAGTAGTGTCCCCCCCCCCCCCCCCCCCCCCCCCCCGGAGATCTAACCTGGTTCCATCTACTCACCCTGTAGATCATGTATTTGCTTGCACACCTTTGTTGTTTTTGATTTATTAACATGTTGATTTGATGAATGTTTAAATCTGTCAGTACTGATGGTTGTTTGTTTGTTATTATGTCCTTCCACCAGGATCTGACAGGAACTGTGTTTCCATTTGTGACTTTGACTGTGAGGAACCTTGAGCCTGGACTGAAGCTCACACATAGACATGGGTTGGGAAGACGTGAGCAGGACCAGTACCTGGTCCAGGACTGAAGACGGCTTTTTTTTTTTTTTTTTCTTTTTTTTTAGTTTCTTGATGGAAGCCATTAAGAAACATCTAAATCATGTCTGAGAATCATGTAAAATTTTCCAGTCATACCTCATTTTTCAGTTTACCCAAATGAATGAATTAACTTTTTGTGTCGTTAATTCTTTTGAAGAAACGTACTGGAAGTCTATGAAAAATGTAAATGGATTTGTGATGTTCAGGTTTGGAGAGTAGTGGATTTCTGCTGCCAGTACCTGGAGAAGGAGGTGAGTGAGGAGAACTACCTGGACCTACAGGAGCTGGCACTCACCTACAGTCTGGAACGGCTCGACGTCTTCATCGACCGCTTCATACTAAGACGCTTCGCCACACTTTCCTTCACGCCGGCTTTCCGCCACAACATTCCTTTGGCCAAACTTATCTCCTACCTCTCGAGTGACCAGGTACCCCAAGTTCTAACCCTAACCCAGCCACAGCTGCTTCTGTGGAGTTCCTCAAACCCAAATTACTGCTGTGTTTAAAATCAAACTCCTTTCCTTCAAGTGATGATGGCTGGCATGGTTGGATTCAGAACTGAAAAGGTCAGAAGTGTCAGAGATTTAATGTTAATGTTTTTAACAGGAAGAAACCTGAAGCAGGACCAGGCTCTGTGGCGGAGCCATTTTTTTTTCATTATATCTGAAAAAATCTACACAATGCATTAATTTCAGAGAGCTGAACTTTTATTTGACCGCAGTTCATTCTCACTTTTTTCCTCTTCTCAAATTCAGGTATTTAAGGAAAACTTTAATTTCAGTTTATAGTTTATGATGAGAAATGGAACATGTCCCTAAAAATACAGATGGATTATCTGTCTGACACACACACACACACACACACACACACACACACACACACACACACACACACACACACACACACATAACCACAAATTATCAAAGCTAATGTTTTCATTATTGGATTAGCTTTTAGGATAACTTTGAAAACCATCATCGGTCCAATTATCTTCCGATAAATTTTGCTCCAAAAATTTTTAGATCACTAACATGTTTTTGTAGGTGAAGTGAATAAATCTTAATTAGTTAAAAACATTTGTTAAGTCTGATATCAAAGATTTTATCACTTACCTGTTAAATGTTTTGCAACAGATAAACAGCCCTGTTCTCTGTAAACAGAGCAGAGCTGGTTTCAGAAGAAACAGTTTTATCCTCTGTAGTCAGAGAAGAGCTGTTCACAAGATAATTGCTCTTGACACCAAACTAACTCACTGGCAATATCACCCAAGTCATCCAGAGGCAAGCACTTTTAACTTATGGTTAAAATTTAAACCAAACTAATTTTGGAAATGTTATTTAAATTAACGTCACTTCTGAAGTTTTATCAAGTGAAAACATCAGCTATATGTTTTAGTTTTAAAGTATTGCACTAATTTGGAAGTTTTTAGTGTGCTTGCTCACCCCCTGTGAGCAAGCACTTGGCTACAGTGGGAAGGAAAAACTCCCTTTTAACAGGAAGAAACCTCCAGCAGAACCAGGCTCAGGGAGGGGCAGTCTTCTGCTGGGACTGGTTGGGGCATTTGAGATGCTCTGATCAGGCTCTACACGGACAACAGCATTAAACAGAATTGGCATTAATGGAGTTTTTTTTTATCAAAACTGCTTCCAGCAGTGGGCAGGGCGCACGAAGACAGAAGTTGTTGCAAGTGTACCGGAGACAATAATGAAAGTTATTGGTTAGCTGTAGCTCCCGATAAATTTTTGGATAGTTTATCGGTTTAGCTTTATAAAAGATACCTTTTCAGTTAGCTGATTAGCTGTTATCAAAGCTAACTTTTTAGTTAGCCGTGCCCACCACTCTGTGTGTGTGTGTGTGTGTGTGTGTGTGTGTGTGTGTGTGTGTGTGTGTGTGTGTGTGTGTGTGTGTGTGTGTGCATATATATATATATATATATATATATATATATATATATAAAAGCCAAGATGATGGGTTGCATAAGTAATGGGCCTCTTTGGTATAATACCTGCAAATAATCCGTTTAATTACCAGTCTTCTTCAGACAAGTCAGGGGATGGATACATGAACATTTCCAAGTCACTGAATATGTCTTGGACTTTATTTACATCAGTTATGAAGAAATGCAAACAGTGTGACACTCTATGATAAATCTGTGTGGAGTAAACAGTTCTCAAAAACTGAGTGACTATGCAAGATGGAGAACAGTGAGAAGACACCCAGACAACCCAGAAGTTATGGGCTTCTATGGCTGTGACTGGAGAAATTGTGCACAGTGCATGTTTTGTGAGTTTTGCATCACCAGTTATACAGCTTCATGATGAAGTGCTATAGAGGAGGATTTTCTTTCACCAAAATATCAACTCTAAGCTTGAATCTCAGATGGACCTTCTGGAAAATTGTAGCTGAACTTTCAGGAAACCCGTCTTTGTCTGGTTCTGACTCTCTGAGCTCAGCGTGTTTTGTAGCTGTCGTTTTGGTGTTGGATCACGTTGCCCAAAACCATCCCACACATCATCGGCTCCTGCCTTAATCCTTCAGTGTCTGAACAAAAGCTTCAACTAAATCTGCAGCTTTTGAAATGTCAGGTGTTGAAGACTGCAGCATATCAGAGAGAAGTTTCATTTCTCCAAACACTTTAGGGATTGTAACAGGAAGCACTATGAATTCAAGATCAGTCCGTGTCAGCAGACCTTGAGCCTCAACAGGTCTGTCGCCGTTAGGTTTTTGGCCTGTCTCTTGCAGTAGTTGCTTCAGGGCAGGCAATCTATCCATGATGTGACCTAGAGCTATAAAACGACATGCCCAACGAGCGTCACGTAAATGCTGGAGCTCTTTTGGTGCACCTTCGTACATCTCTGTATAGCTAGCCATTTAGGATGGACAGCTGATCCAGATGTGAACACATGTAGTTTTTCTAGTAATTAGAAGAACTCCTCTCCCTCCAGGACGACTTTGACTGTATCTATTACAACTACATTTAGGCGTTGGGCGGTGCAGTGGATGTAAAAGGTGATTATGTTTGGACCCAGTGGCCCCTGTGAGTCATCCTCCATTGTCTTAGGACCCTTGGAGGTTTATTTTAGACCTGTTATTACTGATTAATGACGTTTGTGGTTACGTCCGGTTTTTATCATCTACGGCAGTTAGCAACTGTGAAATCTTTTCTGTCTAGGCAGCACTTTGAGACAGTGAGCCATGCTTTTATTTTGTCTTGTCTTGATTATTGTAGTTCACTTTTTGTGGGTCAATCAGTCGCTACGTTCGTGTCTGCAGTTGGTTCAAAATGCTGCTGCACGACTTTTTGAGTCAACCCATGAGCTGAGAAGGGCATTGGAAACAATACCAGAGGGTCGAAACACCAGCTACTGGTTGACCGAGCAGTACACCAGGACTCAAAGACCAGGCAGGGCAACCTGAGCACAGCCTGGATTGACAGGGGTGAGAATCACTCATCGATCTGCAGTTTCCTGACTTTTGGGATTTATTTTGTCACCTGTCGATATCATGTCCAATCTGATTGAGGGGTGATGTGATGTGTTTGTGACAGTTCTCACATTAGCCAGCGGGCGTTACTGTTACTCTGAGCACCACGGTGTGCATGAGGCTTGCCGGGTTAGGGTTAGAGTTAGAGTTAGACGAAGAGCTGCTATGCTAAACAGCTTAGCGCCTCGTCCCGCAGTTTGTTTGTGTCCATAAATGTTAATAAAGCCAGTTAATGAAACAGAGTCTGGGTAGTTCGTGACAGGGTAGGTGTAGCCTAAACAGTAAAAACCTGTAAGAACTACGTATTATGGGATGCATAATGACGGCAAGCAAAAATAGTTTAAAGTTTGGACAGTTTTTTGTGAGCAAAATGCACTGGAATGGATAAAAGACGAAAATGGCAGGTGTGTCTGAGAAATCGATAAAGATTACAAAGAAAAGTTTGCACAGACGTAACTGGACAAAGTCAGTGACAACCCGCAACCCTGATGCTGGACTGGTGTCAGGGCTGATGGAAATTAGTGCTGATTTTAAAAAAATGAATGAAGAGGGTAAGAAAAATATAAATGAACAAAGAAGATAGAAAAAATGTTTGAACATATCAACAAGGGACAGATGTGGGGCCATGTTTTTTCAGGATTCAACATAAATTACTGAATAAGAGTAAAATACCACACAGACTAAGCAGAAGTCTCTGTATGTGATTTCTTGATCCTCCTTTCAGTACTGTTGATGGTGTCAACTTGGATTTTACACTGGACAGTGTGAGTGGGTTTTGTGAACAAGATCAAGGACCTGCAGCTGGAGGCAGATGAAACTATGGTGTCATTTGATGTGACATCGTTGTTCACCTGCATCCCCACCACTGAGGCCGTCTCAGCTGTGAGGCAGAGACTGCTGGAGGATGTGTCTCTACTTGAAAGGACCAAACTCACACCACATCTGCCAACTCTTGGAGATCTGTCTTAACACCATATATTTCCTGTTTAGGGGGAATTACTACAGGCAGATCCATGGTTGTGCGATGGGGTCTCCGGTATCCCCCATTGTGGCCAATCTGTACATGGAGCGAGTGGAGAAGACAGCCTTGACGTCTTTCACGGGCATCTCTCCCAGTCACTGGTTCAGATATGTCGGTGACACATGGGTTAAAATCAAGCAACAGGAGGTTGAAGACTTTACAGAACACATCAACTCGGTGGATTCCAATATCAAGTTCACACGTGAGGATGCCAGAAACAACCATTTAGCCTTCTTGGACTGTGATGTTACGATTGGAGAGAACAGGCAGCTCCAGACAGGGGTTTACAGAAAACACACTCACACTAACCAATATCTACTCTTTGGCTCAATCCACCCCCTTGAACACAAGCTCGGGGTGATCAGGACTCTTCAACACAGAGCCCTACAGGTGCCCACAACTGCAGAGGGAAGGGCTAAAGAACAACAACTTGTCCAGAAAGCCCTCACAGAATGGTCCCTGAACAAAGTACAGAAGTCCCAGAAAACAAAGAGACCAGATAGACAGGAGACAGAGACAAGAAGGAGTGTCTCTCCCTTATTTAGCAGGAGTAGGGGAAAAACTACAGAGGATCTTCAGACAGCACAAAATCCCAGTTTACTTTAAACCGGTTAACACCTTGAGACAGAAATTAGTTCACCCTAAGGACAGGATCCCTAGTTACAGAGCAATGTAGTGTATTCTATCAGATGTCAGGAAAACTGTAACGAACACTACATACAGTAGTGTTCAGAATAATAGTAGTGCTATGTGACTAAAAAGATTAATCCAGGTTTTGAGTATATTTCTTATTGTTACATGGGAAACAAGGTACCAGTAGATTCAGTAGATTCTCACAAATCCAACAAGACCAAGCATTCATGATATGCACACTCTTAAGGCTATGAAATTGGGCTATTAGTAAAAAAAAAAAAAAAAAAAAAAAGTAGAAAAGGGGGTGTTCACAATAATACAACCCCTGGCAAAAATTATGGAATCACCGGCCTCGGAGGATGTTCTTTCAGTTGTTTAATTTTGTAGAAAAAAAGCAGATCACAGACATGACACAAAACTAAAGTCATTTCAAATGTAAAGTGGTGTGATGAGTCATATTTCAACTAAACGTGGCTAAAACAAAAGATATGTCTGTGGACTTCCGACGACAGCTCACACCAGCTCAGGCTACCTTCATTAAGGGCCAGCAGGTGGAGTCTGTGGAAACTTCTAAGTATCTGGGGACTATAATTGATCACAAGCTAAATTTTAATGTTAATTCTGACATGTTGTGTAAAAATGGTCAACAATATTTGTTCTGTCTTCGTAAATTGTCTTATTTTCAAGTGGATAAGACTATTATGATTCTTTTTTACAAATCTTGTATTGAGTCTGTTTTAACCTTTTCTATGTTGTGCTGGTATGGGAATCTCAGTCTTATGGCTAAAAATTCACTGGTTAAAATAGTGAAGGCCTGTGGAAAGGTACTGGGAGGACCACAGAGTACGTTGTCTGACCTATACCACAGACAAGTAAAGAGAAAAGCATTGAGTATACTGTCGAACTCTGCTCATCCTCTTTTTAGTGATTTTCAATATTTACCTTCTGGCTCATGGCTCAGGTTTCCCTCTGTGAAGGACAACAGATTTAAGTTCTCTTTTGTTCCTGCAGCCATTACTGTTCTAAACACAGGCCAAGGAAGGAGTTAAAACTGTGGAAGCATTTTAATGGACTGTATTTTTAATGTTTGGACTGTGTAATTGTTTGTGATGCTGCACCATGGTACTGGTGTGTGTTCTGTGTGTCATGTGCTTTTAATGTATTCTCAAGCTGCAAAACTAATTGCCCTATGGGGGACACAAATAAAGTGAAGTGATATATAACTTTCTGGCTTTAAGCAACACTATAAGAAATCAGGAAAAAAATTGTGGCAGTCAGTAACGGTTACTTTTTTAGACCAAGCGGAGGGAAAAAAATATGGAATCACTCAATTCTGAGGAACAGCTTGCAGTCTCTGAGGCATGGACTTAATTAGTGACAAACAGTACTCTTCATCAATCTGGCTCCAACTTTCTCTGATTGCTGTTGCCAAATCAGCTTTGCAGGTTGGAGCCTTGTCATGGACCATTTTCTTCAACTTCCACCAAAGATTTTCAATTGGATTAAGATCCGGACTATTTGCAGGCCATGACATTGACCCTATGTGTCTTTTTGCAAGGAATGTTTTCACAGTTTTTGCTCTATGGCAAGATGCATTATCATCTTGAAAAAAGATTTCATCATCCCCAAACATCCTTTCAATTGATGGGATAAGAAAAGTGTCCAAAATATCAACGTAAACTTGTGCATTTATTGATGATGTAATGACAGCCATCTCCCCAGTGCCTTTACCTGACATGCAGCCCCATATCATCAATGACTGTGGAAATTTACATGTTCTCTTCAGGCAGTCATCTTTATAAATCTCATTGGAACGGCACCAAACTAAAGTTCCAGCATCGTCACCTTGCCCAATGCAGATTCGAGATTCATCACTGAATATGACTTTCATCCAGTCATCCACAGTCCATGATTGCTTTTCCTTTGCCCATTGTAACCTTGTTTTTTTTCTGTTAAGGTGTTAATGATGGCTTTTGTTTAGCTTTTCTGTATGTAAATCCCATTTCCTTTAGGCGGTTTCTTACAGGTCGGTCACAGACGTTGACTCCAGTTTCCTCCCATTCGTTCCTCATTTGTTTTGTTGTGCATTTTCGATTTTTGAGACATATTGCTTTAAGTTTTCTGTCTTGACGCTTTTCCTTGGTCTACCAGTATGTTTGCCTTTAACAACCTTCCCATGTTGTTTGTATTTGGTCCAGAGTTTAAACACAGCTGACTGTGAACAACCAACATCTTTTGCAACATTGCGTGATGATTTACCCTCTTTTAAGAGTTTGATAATCCTCTCCTTTGTTTCAATTGACATCTCTCGTGTTGGAGCCATGATTCATGTCAGTCCACTTGGTGCAACAGCTCTCCAAGGTGTGATCACTCCTTTTTAGATGCAGACTAACGAGCAGATCTGATTTGATGCAGGTGTTAGTTTTGGGGATGAAAATTTACAGGGTGATTCCATAATTTATTCCTCAGAATTGAGTGAGTCCATATTTTTTTCCCTCTGCTTGGTCTAATAAAGTAACCGTTACTGACTGCCACAACTTTTTTTTTTTCTTGATTTCTTATAGTGTTTCTTAAAGCCAGAAAGTTGCCATTTGAAATGACTTTAGTTTTGTGTCATGTCTGTGATCTGCTTTTTTTCTACAAAATTAAACAACTGAATAAACATCCTCCGAGGCCGGTGATTCCATAATTTTTGCCAGGGGTTGTAGTAGTGTGGCATTCAGTCAGTGAGTTTGTCAGTTTTGTGGAACAAACAGGTGTGAATCAGGTGTCCCCTGTTTAAGGATGAAGCCAGCACCTGTTGAACATACTTTTCTCTTTGAAAGCCTGAGAAAAATGGGACGTTCAACACATTGTTCAGAAGAACAGCGAAGTTTGATTAAAAAGTTGTTTGGAGAGGGGAAAACTTGTACGCAGGTGCAAAAAATTATAGGCTGTTCATCTACAATGATCTCCAATGCTTTAAAATGGACAAAGAAACCAGAGATGCGTGGAAGAAAATGGAAAACAACCATCAAAATGGATAGAAGAATAACCAGAATGGCAAAGGCTCACCCATTGATCAGCTCCAGGATGATCAAAGTAAGTCTGGAGTTACCTGTAACTGCTGTGACAGTTAGAAGACGCCTGTGTGAAGCTAATTTATTTGCAAGAATCCCCCGCGAAGTCCCTCTGTTAAATAAAAGACGTGCAGAAGAGGTTACAATTTGCCAAAGAACACATCAACTGGCCTAAAGAGAAATGGAGGAATATTTTGTGGACTGATGAGAGTAAAATTGTTCTTTTTGGGTCCAAGGGCCGCAGACAGTTTGTGAGACGACCCCCAAACACTGAATTCAAGCCACAGTTCACAGTGAAGACAGTGAAGCATGGTGGTGCAAGCATCATGATATGGGCATGTTTCTCCTACTATGGTGTTGGGCCTATATATCGCATACCAGGTATCATAGATCAGTTTGATATGTCAAAACACTTGAAGAGGTCATGTTGCCTTATGCTGAGGAGGACATGCCCTTGAAATGGGTGTTTCAACAAGACAATGACCCCAAGCACATTAGTAAACCAGCAAAATCTTGGTACCAAACCAACAAAATTAATGCCTTGCAGATCATGAAAACAACTAAATACTAGTTTAGTGATTCACAGGATTGCTAAAAAAAAGCAGTTTGAACATAATAGTTTTGAGTTTGTAGCGTCAACACCAGATGCTACTGTTATTGTGAACACCCCCTTTTCTACTTTTTTTTTACTAATAGCCCAATTTCATAGCCTTAAGAGTGTGCATATCTTGAATGCTTGGTCTTGTTGGATTTGTGAGAATCTACTGAATCTACTGGTACCTTGTTTCCCATGGAACTATAAGAAATATACTCAAAACCTGGATTAATCTTTTTAGTCACATAGCACTACTATTATTCTGAACACTACTGTAGGTGAGACTAAGCAACCTTTACACAAAAGGCTATACCAGCACTGCAGAGAGGGTGTCAGTGGACCTCAGTCTGCAGTTCATCTCCACCTTAAAGACACTAACCATACACTTGAGGACAAGGAAGTTAAAATCTTAGCCAGAGAGAAGAAATGGTTTAAGAGAGGGGTCAAGGAGGCATTCTATATGAAACAATTGAAACCCAGCCTTAACCGGGGAGGGGGTCTGAGACACGCTTTGTCCCCTGCTTACAATGGGGTACTCAGATCAAAGCAGTTTCAGTCCTTTGTTCATGGTAATGAGTCATTCACGCCATTAGGAGAGGCGTCAGTCCCATCGTTAGGAGGGACATCTACCCTGTCATTAGGAGGGTGCTAACTAGAGCACAATAGGTGCTAATTAAAACAATTGTTTAGTCACTAACCAATAGCAGTCTGCCTCTCATTAGGAGGTGTCTGGTTAGGTTTAAAACTACGGTCAGACAGAAGTCAGACTACCAGAGCAAGAATTTTAGCTGAGGAAGCTTCTGTGATTTGAAGCGAAACGTCCTCACGTCAATAGTAGAGAAGCTTGAATCTTCGACTGGACTGGATTTGCTTGACGTGAGGACGTTTCGCTTCAAATCACAGAAGCTTCCTCAGCTAAAATTCTAGCTCTGGTAGTCTGAATTCTGTCTTGACTCTTCTCTACAAGAGTCAAGACAGAATTCAGACTACCAGAGTCTGAGTTTGTGGGTGGTTGGCTCTCACTGCGGTATTGTATCACTTCCTGTTCCGGAGCACAGCGGTGTTTTGCTGTATCTGTTAGCTGTTTAATCTGCGCAGTTAGATTGATCTAGATAACCATTTGTTTCACAGTGTAATCTTCACGTGCCTTAACTAAAGCACTCCCTCTGCTGAATCACCTCTAAATTATTTACACATTATTCACTTTGTGTGTTTTTAGGAATCCACTAGCTTAGCGCAGCTACTAGCTCTTAGCCGATTTAGCATGGCGGCTTCTCCTGTCTCTCCCGCACTTTTCTGCTCTGGGTGTGAAATGTTTAGTTGTTCCTCGGCCTCCTTTAGCAGTAATGGTACTTGTAATAAGTGTAGCTTATTCGTAGCTTTGGAGGCCAGGCTGGGCGAATTGGAGACTCGGCTCCGCACCGTGGAAAATTCTACAGCTAGCCAGGCCCCTGTAGTCGGTGCGGACCAAGGTAGCTTAGCCACCGTTAGTTCCCTTCCAGCAGATCCTAAGCAGCCGGGAAAGCAGGCCGACTGGGTGACTGTGAGGAGGAAGCGTAGACCTAAACAGAAGCCCCGTGTACACCACCAACCCGTTCACATCTCTAACCGTTTTTCAACACTCGGCGACACACCCGCCGAGGATCAAACTCTGGTTATTGGCGACTCTGTTTTGAGAAATGTGAAGTTAGCGACACCAGCAACCATAGTCAATTGTCTTCCAGGGGCCAGAGCAGGCGACATTGAAGGAAATTTGAAACTGCTGGCTAAGGCTAAGCGTAAATTTGGTAAGATTGTAATTCACGTTGGCAGTAATGACACCCAGTTACGCCAATCGGAGGTCACTAAAATTAACATTGAATCGGTGTGTAACTTTGCAAAAACAATGTCGGACTCTGTAGTTTTCTCTGGGCCCCTCCCCAATCGGACCGGGAGTGACATGTTTAGCCGCATGTTCTCCTTGAATTGCTGGCTGTCTGAGTGGTGTCCAAAAAATGAGGTGGGCTTCATAGATAATTGGCAAAGCTTCTGGGGAAAACCTGGTCTTGTTAGGAGAGACGGCATCCATCCCACTTTGGATGGAGCAGCTCTCATTTCTAGAAATCTGGCCAATTTTCTTAAATCCTCCAAACCGTGACTATCCAGGGTTGGGACCAGGAAGCAGAGTTGTAGTCTTACACACCTCTCTGCAGCTTCTCTCCCCCTGCCATCCCCTCATTACTCCATCCCCGTAGAGACGGTGCCTGCTCCCAGACCACCAGTAACCAGTAAAAATCTATTTAAGCATAAAAATTCAAAAAGAAAAAATAATATAGCACCTTCAACTGCACCACAGACTAAAACAGTTAAATGCGGTCTATTAAACATTAGGTCTCTCTCTTCTAAGTCCCTGTTAGTAAATGATGTAATAATTGATCAACATATTGATTTATTCTGCCTAACAGAAACCTGGTTACAGCAGGATGAATATGTTAGTTTAAATGAGTCAACACCCCCGAGTCACACTAACTGTCAGAATACTCGTAGCACGGGCCGAGGCGGAGGATTAGCAGCAATCTTCCACTCCAGCTTATTAATTAATCTAAAACCCAGACAGAGCTTTAATTCATTTGAAAGCTTGACTCTTAGTCTTGTACATCCAAATTGGAAGTCCCAAAAACCAGTTTTATTTGTTGTTATCTATCGTCCACCTGGTTGTTACTGTGAGTTTCTCTGTGAATTTTCGGACCTTTTGTCTGACTTATTGCTTAGCTCAGATAAGATAATTATAGTGGGCGATTTTAACATCCACATAGATGCTGAGAATGACAGCCTCAACACTGCATATGGGACACTCGCAACATGCACCGTTCTATTGCCCCCCCCCCCCCCCCCGAGTTGCCTTGTACATTTTGTATTATAAAACTTGAATCAAAATTAAAGTGTCAAAAAAAGGAATGCTTTACGTATCTCCCGACCAAGATTAGTTCCCAGGGGAATATTTGACGTCAGAACATGCTTCTAAAGCCACGTTCAAACCGGGCGCGACGCAAGCGACAGCAGTGACAGGTTGCCATGCGATCACTATGGAAGGAGGCATTGTGGCTCCAAGCCACACAGCGCGACGCGATGGACGCGAATGAAGTGACGCCAGTGAAGCGATTTTTAGCGATTGCCGCGCTTTTGCTGCAATACTGCGTCGCAACGCATCATGTTGCCCTCCTCCCCAAGTTGAAAAATCTGAACATTTTCGTCTTGTCGTGCCGCAATGACCAATCAGGGACTGGATATGTAGTGACGTGGAGATGTCTGGTGTTTGACTGAGGATGTCCTTTATTTCACAACTAGGACAGAGTTTGGGGGAAGAGCGAGCAGCAGTCCCACAGCAGGGGCAGCGTAGTTTTTTTTTCACGTGCATGCATGTGCGAATCATCCGTGAAGATTATTTTATTTATTAACTACACAGATGTATAATAAAACAAATGGTGACTGGTTTATAAACACAATTATGACAGAATTTTTTGGGGAAGAGCGAGGAATTGTTAACATGTGCGCGTGAACGGGACAGGAGGTCCCAAACTGGGTCCTGCAGAGGTGGAAAGGCCACTGAAAGCGGCCGTCATCCAGACGCAGCTCCTGCAGCAAATAACGATACTCCCCGAATTGGGAACGTCTCATGACATTTGTCAGCTTTCCACAACAACTCGCTCCGTGTGATCAAGATCCGTCATGTTAACTTGACTGACAACCGGAGCCGGCGAGCGAAATGGAAGCTCCTCCCATTTGATGACACACTGGGGCGAATTTTCGCAGCGAAAGCAGAGCGACACACCGCGCGATGGTGGTGCATCTGTGACATCTGGTCGTGCCTGGTGTGAACGCGGCATTAGTCAATGGCAGTTCGGGCTCCTCGGCCTATCTGAGAAGGTGGTGGAACCACCACCTGTTTTTCAGGCTTTGCCTTTGAATTTAATTGTTGGTTTTTTTTTAAATTAGTATTTTAGGGTGTTCCATCGTGTCACTTGAAATAACCACAATAAGTATGAAATAAAACATTGTATCAGGTGTTTTTAATGAGTGGTGGAATGTTTGCTTGCCTCTACTGGTGGTTGGCTCTCACTGCGGTATTGTATCACTTCCTGTTCCGGAGCACAGCGGTGTTTTTCTGTATCTGTTAGCTGTTTAATCTGCGCAGTTAGATTGATCTAGTTATCTAGATTACGATTTGTTTCCCAGTGTAATCTTCACGTGCCTTAACTAAAGCACTCCTTCTGCTGAATCACCTCTAAATTATTTACACATTATTCACTTTGCGTGTTTTTAGGAAGCCGCTAGCTTAGCGCAGCTACTGGCTCTTAGCCGATTTAGCATGGCGGCTTCTCCTGTCTCTCCCGCACTTTTCTGCTCTGGGTGTGAAATGTTTAGTTATTCCTCGGCCTCCTTTAGCAGTAACGGTACTTGTAATAAGTGTAGCTTATTCGTAGCTTCGAATTTTCAGACCTTTTGTCTGACTTAGTGCTTAGCTCAGATAACATAATTATAGTGGGCGATTTTAACATCCACACAGATGCTGAGAATGACAGCCTCAACACTGCATTGAATCTATTATTAGACTCTATTGGCTTTGCTCAAAAAGTAAATGAGTCCACCCACCACTTTAATCATATCTTAGATCTTGTTCTGACTTATGGTATGGAAATAGAAGACTTAACAGTATTCCCTGAAAACTCCCTTCTGTCTGATCATTTCTTAATAACATTTA
Organism: Thalassophryne amazonica; assembly: GCF_902500255.1. Taxonomy (NCBI): domain Eukaryota; kingdom Metazoa; phylum Chordata; class Actinopteri; order Batrachoidiformes; family Batrachoididae; genus Thalassophryne; species Thalassophryne amazonica. The sequence continues at coordinate 4,470,284 of NC_047110.1, forward strand.
CATTTACTCTGATGGACTACCCAGCAGTGGGGAATAAGTTTCATTACACTAGAAGTCTTTCAGAAAGCGCTGTAACTAGGTTTAAGGATATGATTCCTTCTTTATGTTCTCTAATGCCATATACCAACACAGTGCAGAGTAGCTACCTAAACTCTGTAAGTGAGATAGAGTATCTCGTCAATAGTTTTACATACTCATTGAAGACAACTTTGGATGCTGTAGCTCCTCTGAAAAAGAGAGCTTTAAATCAGAAGTGCCTGACTCCGTGGTATAACTCACAAACTCGCAGCTTAAAGCAGATAACCCGTAAGTTGGAGAGGAAATGGCGTCTCACTAATTTAGAAGATCTTCATTAGCCTGGAAAAAGAGTCTGTTGCTCTATAAAAAAGCCCTCCGTAAAGCTAGGACATCTTACTATTCATCACTAATTGAAGAAAATAAGAACAACCCCAGGTTTCTTTTCAGCACTGTAGCCAGGCTGACAAAGAGTCAGAGCTCTACTGAGCTGAGTATTCCTTTAACTTTGACTACTAATGACTTCATGACTTTCTTTGCTAATAAAATTTTAACTATTAGAGAAAAAATTACTCATAACCATCCCAAAGACGTATCGTTATCTTTGGCTGCTTTCAGCGATGCCGGTATTTGGTTAGACTCTTTCTCTCCGATTGTTCTGTCTGAGTTATTTTCATTAGTTACTTCATCCAAACCATCAACATGTCTATTAGACCCCATTCCTACCAGGCTGCTCAAGGAAGCCCTACCATTATTTAATGCTTCGATCTTAAATATGATCAATCTATCTTTATTAGTTGGCTATGTACCACAGGCTGTTTAGGTGGCAGTAATTAAACCATTACTTAAAAAGCCATCACTTGACCCAGCTATCTTAGCTAATTATAGGCCAATCTCCAACCTTCCTTTTCTCTCAAAAATTCTTGAAAGGGTAGTTGTAAAACAGCTAACTGATCATCTGCAGAGGAATGGTCTATTTGAAGAGTTTCAGTCAGGTTTTAGAATTCATCATAGTACAGAAACAGCATTAGTGAAGGTTACAAATGATCTTCTTATGGCCTCAGACAGTGGACTCATCTCTGTGCTTGTTCTGTTAGACCTCAGTGCTGCTTTTGATACTGTTGACCATAAAATTTTATTACAGAGATTAGAGCATGCCATAGGTATTAAAGGCACTGCGCTGCGGTGGTTTGAATCATATTTATCTAATAGATAATTTTGTTCATGTAAATGGGGAATCTTCTTCACAGACTAAGGTTAATTATGGAGTTCCACAAGGTTCTGTGCTAGGACCAATTTTATTCACTTTATACATGCTTCCCTTAGGCAGTATTATTAGACGGCATTGCTTAAATTTTCATTGTTACGCAGATGATACCCAGCTTTATCTATCCATGAAGCCAGAGGACACACACCAATTAGCTAAACTGCAGGATTGTCTTACAGACATAAAGACATGGATGACCTCTAATTTCCTGCTTTTAAACTCAGATAAAACTGAAGTTACTGTACTTGGCCCCACAAATCTTAGAAACATGCTGTCTAACCAGATCCTTACTCTGAATGGCATTACCCTGACCTCTAGTAATACTGTGAGAAATCTTGGAGTCATTTTTGATCAGGATATGTCATTCAATGTGCATATTAAACAAATATGTAGGACTGCTTTTTTGCATTTGCGCAATATCTCTAAAATCAGAAAGGTTTTGTCTCAGAGTGATGCTGCAAAACTAATTCATGCATTTATTTCCTCTAGGCTGGACTATTGTAATTCGTTATTATCAGGTTGTCCTAAAAGTTCCCTGAAAAGCCTTCAGTTAATTCAAAATGCTGCAGCTAGAGTACTGACAGGGACTAGAAGGAGAGAGCATATCTCACCCATATTGGCCTCTCTTCATTGGCTTCCTGTTAATTCTAGAATAGAATTTAAAATTCTTCTTCTTACTTATAAGGTTTTGAATAATCAGGTCCCATCTTATCTTAGGGACCTCATAGTACCATATCACCCCAATAGAGCGCTTCACTCTCAGACTGCAGGCTTACTTGTAGTTCCTAGGGTTTGTAAGAGTAGAATGGGAGGCAGAGCCTTCAGCTTTCAGGCTCCTCTCCTGTGGAACCAGCTCCCAATTCAGATCAGGGAGACAGACACCCTCTCTACTTTTAAGATTAGGCTTAAAATGTTCCTTTTTGCTAAAGCTTATAGTTAGGGCTGGATCAGGTGACCCTGAACCATCCCTTAGTTATGCTGCTATAGACTTAGACTGCTGGGGGGTTCCCATGATGCACTGAGTGTTTCCTTTCTCTTTTTGCTCTGTATGCACCACTCTGCATTTAATCATTAGTGATCGATCTCTGCTCCCCTCCACAGCATGTCTTTTTCCTGATTCTCTCCCCTCAGCCCCAACCAGTCCCAGCAGAAGACTGCCCCTCCCTGAGCCTGGTTCTGCTGGAGGTTTCTTCCTGTTAAAAGGGAGTTTTTCCTTTCCACTGTCGCCAAGTGCTTTCTCAAAGGGGGTCGTTTTGACCGTTGGGGTTTTTACGTAATTATTGTATGGCCTTGCCTTACAATATAAAGCGCCTTGGGGCAACTGTTTGTTGTGATTTGGCGCTATATAAAAAAAATTGATTTGATTTGATATGATCACTGTGGAAATGCACTGTGAAATGTCTTTGCTTAATCCAGAGACTGTTCATGCAGGTTGTGCAAAATGACTGATAGCCACATGTTTCTGTCTGACCCAGAGTGACACAGAGTCTGTTCTGATCGTACCTAACTGCAGCCTTAAGACAAAACATTTTTTTGTGGGAATTCGTCTCTCCACAGCCTGTTTCCAGATGAAGTCATTTTCAGATAGCTACCAGTATCAGTTTGGGGAGATGAGCTCATGAGAACTTGTGCACGAACACCATCCTGACATGTGTACATAAGGGTGCACTCTAAGTGCTGATATATACACACACACAAACACACGCTCAGACACTTGCTGTATGCTGTTCATTGGTGTGTCCAAAGCGCTTTGTATAATAAACCTGTTAATTTGACAAACAGTCAACCTCCTGACTCTTCCTTCCACGATAGCCAGAGACCGCTTGGTCCTTTTGAAATTTTCCCTCCACATCCTGATTGGAGATGCCACCAAAGGTGGTTGAGAATGACAGGGCTGAGGTCAATCAATCAATCAATCAATTTTTTTATATAGCGCCAAATCACAACAAACAGTTGCCCCAAGGCGCTTTATATTGCAAGGCAAGGCCATACAATAATTACGTAAAACCCCAACGGTCAAAACGACCCCCTGTGAGCAAGCACTTGGCTACAGTGGGAAGGAAAAACTCCCCTTTAACAGGAAGAAACCTCCAGCAGAACCAGGCTCAGGGAGGGGCAGTCTTCTGCTGGGACTGGTTGGGGCTGAGGGAGAGAACCAGGAAAAAGACATGCTGTGGAGGGGAGCAGAGATCGATCACTAATGATTAAATGCAGAGTGGTGCATACAGAGCAAAAAGAGAAAGAAACAGTGCATCATGGGAACCCCCAGCAGTCTACGTCTATAGCAGCATAACTAAGGGATGGTTCAGGGTCACCCGATCCAGCCCTAACTATAAGCTTTAGCAAAAAGGAAAGTTTTAAGCCTAATCTTAAAAGTAGAGAGGGTGTCTGTCTCCCTGATCTGAATTGGGAGCTGGTTCCACAGGAGAGGAGCCTGAAAGCTGAAGGCTCTGCCTTCCATTCTACTCTTACAAACCCTAGGAACTACAAGTAAGCCTGCAGTCTGAGAGCGAAGCGCTCTATTGGGGTGATATGGTACTACGAGGTCCCTAAGATAAGATGGGACCTGATTATTCAAAACCTTATAAGTAAGAAGAAGAATTTTAAATTCTATTCTAGAATTAACAAGAAGCCAATGAAGAGAGGCCAATATGGGTGAGATATGCTCTCTCCTTCTAGTCCCCGTTAGTACTCTAGCTGCAGCATTTTGAATTAACTGAAGGCTTTTCAGGGAACTTTTAGGACAACCTGATAATAATGAATTACAATAGTCCAGCCTAGAGGAAATAAATGCATGAATTAGTTTTTCAGCATCACTCTGAGACAAGACCTTTCTAATTTTAGAGATATTGCGTAAATGCAAAAAAGCAGTCCTACATATTTGTTTAATATGCGCTTTGAATGACATATCCTGATCAAAAATGACTCCAAGATTTCTCACAGTATTACTAGAGGTCAGGGTAATGCCATCCAGAGTAAGGATCTGGTTAGACACCATGTTTCTAAGATTTGTGGGGCCAAGTACAATAACTTCAGTTTTATCTGAGTTTAAAAGCAGGAAATTAGAGGTCATCCATGTCTTTATGTCTGTAAGACAATCCTGCAGTTTAGCTAATTGGTGTGTGTCCTCTGGCTTCATGGATAGATAAAGCTGGGTATCATCTGCGTAACAATGAAAATTTAAGCAATACCGTCTAATAATACTGCCTAAGGGAAGCATGTATAAAGTGAATAAAATTGGTCCTAGCACAGAACCTTGTGGAACTCCATAATTAACCTTAGTCTGTGAAAAAGATTCCCCATTTACATGAACAAATTGTAATCTATTAGATAAATATGATTCAAACCACCACAGCACAGTGCCTTTAATACCTATGGCATGCTCTAATCTCTGTAATAAACTTTTATGGTCAACAGTATCAAAAGCAGCACTGAGGTCTAACAGAACAAGCACAGAGATGAGTCCACTGTCTGAGGCCATAAGAAGATCATTTGTAACCTTCACTAATGCTGTTTCTGTACTATGATGAATTCTAAAACCTGACTGAAACTCTTCAAATAGACCATTCCTCTGCAGATGATCAGTTAGCTGTTTTACAACTACCCTTTCAAGAATTTTTGAGAGAAAAGGAAGGTTGGAGATTGGCCTATAATTAGCTAAGATAGCTGGGTCAAGTGATGGCTTTTTAAGTAATGGTTTAATTACTGCCACCTTAAAAGCCTGTGGTACATAGCCAACTAACAAAGATAGATTGATCATATTTAAGATCGATCTGAGACCAGTCACTCGGACAGCTGCTGAAACAATCGGTTTGCATAACCAAAGAATTTCTGCACAAACTGTCAGAAACTGTCTCAGGGAAGCTCATCTGCATGCTCGTCGTCCTCATCGGGGTCTCGACCTGACTCCAGTTTGTCGTCGTAACCGACTTGAGTGGGCAAATGCTCACATTCGCTGGCATTTGGCACGTTGGAGAGGTGTTCTCTTCATGGATGAATCCCGGTTCACACTGTCCAGGGCAGATGGCAGACAGCGTGTGTGGCGTCGTGTGGGTGAGCGGTTTTCTGATGTCAGTGTTGTGGATCGAGTGGCCCATGGTGGCGGTGGGGTTATGGTATGGGCAGGCGTCTGTTATGGACAAAGAACACAGGTGCATTTTATTGATGGCATTTTGAATGCACAGAGATACTGTGACGAGATCCTGAGGCCCATTGTTGTGCCATACATCCAAGAACATCACCTCATGTTGCACCAGGATAATGCACGGCCCCATGTTGCAAGGATCTGTACACAATTCTTGGAAGCTGAAAATGTCCCAGTTCTTGCATGGCCGGCATACTCACCGGACATGTCACCCATTGAGCATGTTTGGGATAATCTGGACCGGTGTATTCGACAGCGTGTACCAGTTCCTGCCAATATCCAGCAACTTCGCACAGCCATTGAAGAGGAGTGGACCAACATTCCACAGGCCACAATTGACAACCTGATCAACTCTATGCGAAGGAGATGTGTTGCACTGCATGAGGCAAATGGTGGTCACACCAGATACTGACTGGTATCCCCCCCAATAAAACAAAACTGCACCTTTCAGAGTGGCCTTTTATTGTGGGCAGTCTAAGGCACACCTGTGCACTAATCATGGTGTCTAATCAGCATCTTGATATGGCACACCTGTGAGGTGGGATGGATTATCTCAGCAAAGGAGAAGTGCTCACTATCACAGATTTAGACTGGTTTGTGAACAATATTTGAGGGAAATGGTGATATTGTGTATGTGGAAAAAGTTTTAGATCTTTGAGTTCATCTCATACAAAATGGGAGCAAAACCAAAAGTGTTGCGTTTATATTTTTGTTGAGTGTGTATATATATATATATATATATATATATATATATATATATATATATATATATATATATATATATATTGTCATGCACTTTAAATTTCAGTGTATCATCTGCAATAACAATAAATGATATGATGATGGTGTGTTTGTTTGTCTGGAGTGAAATACTAACTGACGGTAAAGATATCCAGCTGCTCATCCACTGGCTTTCCGGCTCCGTCTCTGTTTATTTTAGTATTCGGTATTCTGAAGCTTGTACAAACTCTCCTCCTTTATCATTGCACATATTTTGAAACCTCTTCATGATTGTCACAGTGTGTTGGGTGCCCCCCTGAGGAGCACCAAGGCACTGCATGATGGGATGCACACTAAATTGCTGATGGGAGTGTGCGTGGAAAAAAGTCCTGTTGAAGCAGTAACAAATACGTAGTACCTTTGAGGGTTTTTTTTTTTCTTTCAAAGAGTGAAACAAAGGTGATGTAAAACATGGCAGGTATAAATATTATATTATGTCTGTAAAAATATGCAATCAACTCCAGTGTTTTTCTAAAACATGAGGAACAAAGAGCTCTATTCTACATGTTTCATTTCATCATTTGCCATCAGGTTTTTAAAAGAAGAATTTTGTGGTATGTCTGTGTCATGGAGGGACATTGTACAGAGGGAGGACGGCGAAAAAGATGTCAAAAAGTTGGATATGGATAACAAACTCAAGGATCTGTGGGATTGGCGCTAGCTTGAATTTAAAATCGCCAGTGAATATCTTCATATATTTTATTTAACCATGTTAGTCCCATTGAGATTAAGATCTCTTTTACAAGGGAGACTGGACAATTATAAAGTTTCCAGTCCATCTAACCTGCATGTCTTTGGATCTGGGAGGAAGCTGGAGCACCCTGAGGGAACCCACATAGACACGGGGAGAACATGCAAACTCCACACAGAAAGAACCAGGCGGGACGTGAGCCCACAATTTTCATCTGTGACGTCTGTGAGGCATCAGTGCTAACCATCAGAAACACAATTTAGTAATTCTCCCTGTGGCATCACATTTACACTCGCTCTGACTGTTTAACCTCAAGTGATGGAGTGAAACTCTGCAGTGCTCTGACCACAGAATCCACACCAGCAGATTTACTCGCCATCAACAAGATGCTGTTTCTATGTCAAATCTGTATCCTTTTAATATTTGTTGCATTTCTTTTCTATAGAGGGATTGTGTTAAATTAAAACCTGCTCCCTGATCACATCATGTGCTGTTTGTGGGTTTTTGGCAGAGTCTTGTTTAGTTGTACTTCATGTTGGGTTTGATGGCAGCAGTCTGAGTCTGAGCCAGCATTAGGATTTCTGACGCTCTCTATCAGGGAGATCATGTCTCGCTCCTCTCCGTGTCCACAGGTCCAGCACGGCAGTGAGCAGCTCCTCCTCCAGGCCGCCCTGAAGTGGCTCAGCCACACTCTGGAGCGGCAGCAGTGTGCCACGCAGCTTCTCTCCTGCGTCCGCTTCCCTCTTGTACCGGCGGGAGAACTGGTAGACAGCGTGCTGCCGGCACTGCGGGCCGTGATGTCAGAGCACGAACGCTACGAGGCCCTGCTGAAGGAAGCCCTAAAATATCATGCCAGCCGAAGCGCACAGCCACTCCTTCAGACAGAGCGCACAGTGCTGAGGGGGGGAGTGGAGCGCCTACTGCTGGTGGGAGGAGAGGTACAAACACGCAGATCCTGAGTGCTTTAAAATCTCATGCATAAACAGTCACACATTCATCTTAATGAGAGTGACACCACTTGTCCTGTCGAGGCAGCGGTTTGGAGCCTACAGACCTGTGGTCACACGTCTGCTGGTTTACTCTTCAAGCCATTAAAATCTCATTCAGTAAATGTCTAAACTATGTTGTGGAGATGTTGGTGCTGTGGAACTTCTCCAGATATCAGAGCACAGTGAGGAGCTGAGCGCCAGCGTCTGCTGGCTGGACAGTCAGTCTGGAAGCTGGGAGGTAGAAACCAAGCTGCCGGCCCAGAGGAGTCATCTCTGTCTGGCAGTGCTGGGGGGATTCATCTACGCAGCTGGTGGAAGCTCATCCAGAGACAGCGGTGGTGATACCTGTAACCTGCTCTACAGATACGACCCCCGCCACAGCTGCTGGACCACAGTGAGAAGATGACTTTTTAACACTGTCTGCTTTGGTTTGTTTTTAGTAGCAAAGGAAAGCAGAAGAGAGAACTGAAGTTGGGTTATTGCAGTTCAGGGTTGGGATGAGTGATGTAGACTTCAAATTATATCAGATAATACCACAATATTTCATGGTATTTTTGTGAGAATGATATTAATGACAATATAAAAATTGGAGCATTCATCACAGTTGTTTTGGCTGCAAGTGATATACATTATTTCCACAATTTTTTTTTTTTTTTTTTATAGATGTCCACTGGACTTTGATCAAATCAAATCACTTTTATTTATATAGCGCCAAGTCACAACAACAGTCGCCCCAAGGTGCTTTATATTGCAAGGCAAAAGCCATACAATAATTACCGAAAAACCCCAATGGTCAAAACGACCCCCTATGAGCAAGCACTTGGCGACAGTGGAAAGGAAAAACTCCCTTTTAACAGGAAGAAACCTCCAGCAGAACCAGGCTCAGGGAGGGGCAGTCTTCTGCTGGGACTGGTTGGGGCTGAGGGAGAGAACCAGGAAAAAGACATGCTGTGGAAGAGAGCAGAGATCAAATATGGTATTGGTATACTTTGATATGGGTTAATACGTATAAGAGTGGAGGAAGGTGCACACAGGTGGACTACATTCTGTGTAGGAGATCCAAGCTAAAAGAAATCTGAGACTGTAAGGTGGTGGCAGGAGAGAGTGTAGCTGGACAGGGTAGGGTGGTGGTTTGTAGGATGACTTTAAAGGTGAAGAAGAAGAGGAGAGGGAGCTCAACAAAGGATCAGATGGTGGAAGCTGAAGGAGGAAGACTTGTGTGAAATTGAGGGAGGGGGTCATTTTGGACAACTAGAAAATTACCGCAGATGTGGTGAGGCAGACAGCTAGGAAGGGAGTGGGTGTGACATCTGGACAGTGGAAGGAAGACAAGGAGACCTAGTGGTGGAACGAAGATGACCAGGAAAGCATAAGGAGAAAGAGGTTGGCAAAAAAGAATTGGGATAGTCGGAGAGGTAAAGAAAGTAGACAGGAGTACAAGGAGATGCGGCGTAAGAAAAGTGATAAAAGCTAAGGAAAAGGCATTTAACGAGCTGTACAAGAAGTTGAATACTGTAGTAAGGAAGGAGAAAAGGACTTGTACCGACTGGCCAGACAAATGGACAGAGTTGGAAAGGATGTGCAGCAGGTTAGAGTGGTAAAAGATGCAGATGGTAATGTGCTGACAACTGAGGTAATGCAATTTATTTCATTTATAAACAGTGCAACAAATAAGTGTTTGATCCACTGTTGATTTTGTAAATTTTCCCACCTGCAAAGAATGTAGAGGTCTGTAAGTTTTATTGTAGGTACACTTCAACTGTGAGAGACAGAATCATAAAAAAACAAAACAAAAAAAAACATAAAATCACATTGCATGATTTTTAAATAATTAATTTGCATTTTATTGCATGAAATAGCTATTTGATCACCTACCAACCAGCAAGAATTCTGGCTCACACAGACCTGTTAATTTTTCTTTAAGAAGCCCTCTTATTCTGCACTCTTTACCTGTATTGATTGTACCTGTTTGAACTTGTTCCCTGTAAAAAAAGACACCTGTTCACACACTCAATCAATCACACTCCAACCTGTCCACCATAGCCAAGACCAAAGAGCTGTCTAAGGACACCAGGGACAAAACTGTAGACCTGCACAAGGCTGGGATGGACTACAGGACAACAGGCAAGCAGCTTGGTAGAAGACAACAACTGTTATGATTATTTATTAGAAAGTGGAAGAAACACAAGATGACTGTCAATCTCCCTCGGGGTAAGGATGATTCTGAGAAAGCTCAGAACTACACAGGAGGACCGGGTCAATGACCTGAAGAGAGCTGGGACCACAGTCACAAAGATTACATTAGTAACACATGATGCTGTCATGGTTTAAAATCCTACAGGGCAGCAAGGTCCCCCTGCTCAAGCCAGCACATGTCCAGGCCCGTTTGAAGTTCACCGATGACCATCTGGATGATCCAGAGGAGGCATGGGAGAAGGTCATGTGGTCAGATGAGACCAAAATAGAGCTTTTTGGAATCAACTCCACTTGCCGTGTTTGGAGGATGAGAGCAACCCCAAGAACACCGTGCCAAGCATGAAACATTGGGGTGGAAACATCATTTTTGGGGGTGCTTTTCTGCAAAGGGGACAGGATGACTGCATCGTATTGAAAGGAGGATGGATGGGGTCATATATTGTGAGATTTTGGCAAACCTCGTGCCCTGTGGTGTGCAGTTGTTAACCATGTGACATATGGTTAACAACTCAACACAATGTCGATATTGCTCTTGGGTTTTTGCTCTTGCTTGCCTCTACTGGTGGTTGGCTCTCACTGCGGTATTGTATCACTTCCTGTTCCAGAGCACAGCGGTGTTTTGCTGTATCTGTTAGCTGTTTAATCTGCGCAGTTAGATTGATCTAGTTAACTAGATAACAATTTGTTTCACAGTGTAATCTTCACATGCCTTAACTAAAGCACTCCCTCTGCTGAATCACCTCTAAATTATTTACACATTATTCACTTTGTGTGTTTTTAGGAATCCGCTAGCTTAGCGCAGCTACTAGCTCTTAGCCGGTTTAGCATGGCGGCTTCTCCTGTCTCTCCCGCACTTTTCTGCTCTGGGTGTGAAATGTTTAGTTATTCCTTGGCCTCCTTTAGCAGTAATGGTACTTGTAATAAGTGTAGCTTATTCGTAGCTTTGGAGGCCAGGCTGGGCGAATTGGAGACTCGGCTCCGCACCGTGGAAAATTCTACAGCTAGCCAGGCCCCTGTAGTCGGTGCGGACCAAGGTAGCTTAGCCACCGTTAGTTTCACTCTGGCAGATCCCGAGCAGCCGGGAAAGCAGGCCGACTGGGTGACTGTGAGGAGGAAGCGTAGCCCTAAACAGTAGCCCCGTGTACACCGCCAACCCGTTCACATTTCTAACCGTTTTTCCCCACTCGACGACACACCTGCCGAGGAACAAACTCTGGTTATTGGCGACTCTGTTTTGAGAAATGTGAAGTTAGCGACACCAGCAACCATAGTCAATTGTCTTCCGGGGGCCAGAGCAGGCGACATTGAATGAAATTTGAAACTGCTGGCTAAGGCTAAGCGTAAATTTGGTAAGATTGTAATTCACGTCGGCAGTAATGACACCCGGTTACGCCAATCGGAGGTCACTAAAATTAACATTGAATCGGTGTGTAACTTTGCAAAAACAATGTCGGACTCTGTAGTTTTCTCTGGGCCCCTCCCCAATCGGACCGGGAGTGACATGGTTAGCCGCATGTTCTCCTTGAATTGCTGGCTGTCTGAGTGGTGTCCAAAAAAATGAGGTGGGCTTCATAGATAATTGGCCAAGCTTCAGGGGAAAACCTGGTCTTGTTAGGAGAGACGGCATCCATCACACTTTGGATGGAGCAGCTCTCATTTCTAGAAATCTGGCCAATTTTCTTAAATCCTCCAAACCGTGACTATCCAGGGTTGGGACCAAGAAGCAGAGTTGTAGTCTTAAACACCTCTCTGCAGCTTCTCTCCCCCTGCCATCCCCTCATTACCCCATCCCCGTAGAGATGGTGCCTGCTCCCAGACCACCAATAACCAGCAAAAATCTATTTAAGCATAAAAATTCAAAAAGAAAAAATAATATAGCACCTTCAACTGCACCACAGACTAAAACAGTTAAATGCTTTCTATTAAACATTAGGTCTCTCTCTTCTAAGTCCCTGTTGGTAAATGATATAATAATTGATCAACATATTGATTTATTCTGTTTTACAGAAACCTGGTTACAGCAGGATGAATATGTTAGTTTAAATGAGTCAACACCCCCAAGTCACACTAACTTCCAGAACGCTCGTAGCACGGGCCGAGGCGGAGGATTAGCAGCAATCTTCCATTCCAGCTTATTAATTAATCAAAAACCCAGACAGCGCTTTAATTCATTTGAAAGCTTGACTCTTAGTCTTGTCCATCCAAATTGGAAGTCCCAAAAACCAGTTTTAGTTGTTGTTATCTATCGTCCTCCTGGTCGTTACTGTGAGTTTCTCTGTGAATTTTCAGAACTTTTGTCTGACTTAGTGCTTAGCTCAGATAAGATAATTATAGTGGGCGATTTTAACATCCACACAGATGCTGAGAATGACAGCCTCAACACTGCATTTAATCTATTATTAGACTCAATTGGCTTTGCTCAAAAAGTAAATGAGTCCACCCACCACTTTAATCATATCTTAGATCTTGTTCTGACTTATGGTATGGAAATTGAAGACTTAACAGTATTCCCTGAAAACTCCCTTCTGTCTGATCATTTCTTAATAACATTTACATTTACTCTGATGGACTACCCAGCAGTGGGGAATAAGTTTCATTACACTAGAAGTCTTTCAGAAAGCGCTGTAACTAGGTTTAAGGATATGATTCCTTGTTTATGTTCTCTAATGTCATATACCAACACAGTGCAGAGTAGCTACCTAAACTCTGTAAGTGAGATAGAGTATCTCGTCAATAGTTTTACATCCTCATTGAAGACAACTTTGGATGCTGTAGCTCCTCTGAAAAAGAGAGCTTTAAATCAGAAGTGCCTGACTCCGTGGTATAACTCACAAACTCGCAGCTTAAAGCAGATAACCCGTAAGTTGGAGAGGAAATGGCGTCTCACTAATTTAGAAGATCTTCACTTAGCCTGGAAAAAGAGTCTGTTGCTCTATAAAAAAGCCCTCTGTAAAGCTAGGACATCTTACTACTCATCACTAATTGAAGAAAATAAGAACAACCCCAGGTTTCTTTTCAGCACTGTAGCCAGGCTGACAGACTCAGAGCTCTATTGAGCTGAGTATTCCTTTAACTTTAACTAGTAATGACTTCATGACTTTCTTTGCTAATAAAATTTTAACTATTAGAGAAAAAATTACTCATAACCATCCCAAAGACGTATCGTTATCTTTGGCTGCTTTCAGTGATGCCGGTATTTGGTTAGACTCTTTCTCTCAGATTGTTCTGTCTGAGTTATTTTCATTAGTTACTTCATCCAAACCATCAACATGTCTATTAGACCCCATTCCTACCAGGCTGCTCAAGGAAGCCCTACCATTATTTAATGCTTCGATCTTAAATATGATCAATCTATCTTTATTAGTTGGCTATGTACCACAGGCTTTTAAGGTGGCAGTAATTAAACCATTACTTAAAAAGCCATCACTTGACCCAGCTATCTTAGCTAATTATAGGCCAATCTCCAACCTTCCTTTTCTCTCAAAAATTCTTGAAAGGGTAGTTGTAAAACAGCTAACTGATCATCTGCAGAGGAATGGTCTATTTGAAGAGTTTCAGTCAGGTTTTAGAATTCATCATTGTACAGAAACAGCATTAGTGAAGGTTACAAATGATCTTCTTATGGTCTCAGACAGTGGACTCATCTCTGTGCTTGTTCTGTTAGACCTCAGTGCTGCTTTTGATACTGTTGACCATAAAATTTTATTACAGAGATTAGAGCATGCCATAGGTATTAAAGGCACTGCGCTGCGGTGGTTTGAGTCATATTTATATAATAGATTACAATTTGTTCATGTAAATGGGGAATCTTCTTCACAGACTAAGGTTAATTATGGAGTTTCACAAGGTTCTGTGCTAGGACCAATTTTATTCACTTTATACATGCTTCCCTTAGGCAGTATTATTAGACGGCATTGCTTAAATTTTCATTGTTACGCAGATGATACCCAGCTTTATCTATCCATGAAGCCAGAGGACACACACCAATTAGCTAAACTTCAGGATTGTCTTACAGACATAAGGACATGGATGACCTCTAATTTCCTGCTTTTAAACTCAGATAAAACTGAAGTTATTGTACTTGGCCCCACAAATCTTAGAAACATGGTGTCTAACCAGATCCTTACTCTGGATGGCATTACCCTGACCTCTAGTAATACTGTGAGAAATCTTGGAGTCATTTTTGATCAGGATATGTCATTCAAAGCGCATATTAAACAAATATGTAAGACTGCTTTTTTGCATTTACGCAATATCTCTAAAATTAGAAAGGTCTTGTCTCAGAGTGATGCTGAAAAACTAATTCATGCATTTATTACCTCTAGGCTGGACTATTGTAATTCATTATTATCAGGTTGTCCTAAAAGTTCCCTGAAAAGCCTTCAGTTAATTCAAAATGCTGCAGCTAGAGTAGTGACGGGGACTAGAAGGAGAGAGCATATCTCACCCATATTGGCCTCTCTTCATTGGCTTCCTGTTAATTCTAGAATAGAATTTAAAATTCTTCTTCTTACTTATAAGGTTTTGAATAATCAGGTCCCACCTTATCTTAGGGACCTCATAGTACCATATCACCCCAATAGAGCGCTTCGCTGTCAGACTGCAGGCTTACTTGTAGTTCCTAGGGTTTGTAAGAGTAGAATGGGAGGCAGAGCCTTCAGCTTTCAGGCTCCTCTCCTGTGGAACCAGCTCCCAATTCAGATCAGGGAGACAGACACCCTCTCTACTTTTAAGATTAGGCTTAAAACTTTCCTTTTTGCTAAAGCTTATAGTTAGGGCTGGATCAGGTGACCCTGAACCATCCCTTAGTTATGCTGCTATAGACTTAGACTGCTGGGGGGTTCCCATGATGCACTGAGTGTTTCTTTCTCTTTTTGCTCTGTATGCACCACTCTGCATTTAATCATTAGTGATTGATCTCTGCTCTCCTCCACAGCATGTCTTTTTCCTGGTTCTCTCCCTCAGCCCCAACCAGTCCCAGCAGAAGACTGCCCCTCCCTGAGCCTGGTTCTGCTGGAGGTTTCTTCCTGTTAAAAGGGAGTTTTTCTTTCCCACTGTCGCCAAGTGCTTGCTCACAGGGGGTCGTTTTGACCGTTGGGGTTTTTACGTAATTATTGTATGGCCTTGCCTTACAATATACAGCGCCTTGGGGCAACTGTTTGTTGTGATTTGGCGCTATATAAAAAAATTGATTGATTGATTGATTGATTGATTGATGTGATGAATCGTTTCCTCACTTTGTTAGTGTGATGTATGACACACGAGCCTAGGTTAAATGCTAGCTGGTCAAACTGATGATGATGTCTTAAGAACCATCATTTCAGTTCATTTCAGTTTATTTATATATAGTCCCAAATCACAACATACGTTGCCCCAAAGTGTAAGGTTTGACCTCAACAACCCCCCAAGCAAGTCTGTAGGTCACAGTGGCTTGGATACTTAGGAGAAAAAAAAAGAGAGCAATGTGATTCATCTATAATATTCAAGACAGCAACAGTTACTCCGAGCGCTTGGAAAACTAAGGGGTCTGGGGGGATTGCTCCCCCCATGAAATTTTGAGAATACAAGTGCCCTGTGGTGCATTCTGGTGCATTCTTTGAACTAAATTTGGACCTGAAACAGCTGTTAAATTTCTCTTGTGATCTCATGCAGTTTGCACAGCATGTGGCTTTTGAATGCATGTTGTGCATCCTGTAGGAGCATGTACACAATATAACAACACAATAGTTTCCAAATATAGCTAAATCTTGATGAAAACTTTGTTTAGTTTGTTTGTGATTGGGCTCAAAGTCTAGGCAATTAAAAATCATAACTCTCAACTAAAATGTTATAAGTAACTGCATAAGTGCTTTCAGACTAGGTAAAGAGATATCATAGCATAATATCATACCATAATACTGAAGCCTTGCGTATGAGTGTTGTAAAGCTCGTCCAACAATGTTGGCCAAGTGTTGAAGCCATCTCTCCATATTGTCATCTATGGTTGTAAGGTCGTGATGGGTGGAGGGAGGGCGAAGATTCTAACATTCATCGAGTATGTGAACCGCGGTCTGGGCCTGTGCTGAAAGCTGTGGCCTCCGCAATGATCCCAGTGAAAGCAAAGTTGTCCCTGTGAGTATGGTCTACTTGAGCAATCAAAAAACAAATAAAGGGAGTTTTTCGTGACCCAGGCCTGGTATTTTTCCAGCCTGAACCGGATTTCCAGCTTTTGGATCCGGATATATGCAGCGGAGGCGACAGGTTGCCATGTAATCCCTATGGAAGGACGCGTTGTGGATATGTAGTGACGTGGATATGTCTGTCTGTCTGGAGTTTATACTTGACGTGGACATGTCCTGCCTCTGGCATTCAGCCTGTGAGCAGGACTTAGTCCCTTTTGTCTTTTATTTAACACAATTATGACAGAGTTTGAGGGGGAGAAAGCGAGGAAGTGCAGCAGCAGACGGTGTTTTTTTTTTTTTGTTTTTGTTCACGTGCGTGCGCGCAAGAATGAATCGTCTGTGAAGATCATTTTATTTAGATGTATTTTATAACTTAAAAACGGGACCAATGCCAACGCGTTAAAACATTCAACATTAAACCCCTAACCATTCCTCTGCAGATGATCAGTTAGCTGTTTTACAACTACCCTTTCAAGAATTTTTGAGAGAAAAGGAAGGTTGGAGATTGGCCTATAATTAGCTAAGATAGCTGGGTCAAGTGATGGCTTTTTAAGTAATGGTTTAATTACTGCCACCTTAAAAGCCTGTGGTACATAGCCAACTAATAAAGATAGATTGATCATATTTAAGATCGAAGCATTAAATAATGGTAGGGCTTCCTTGAGCAGCCTGGTAGGAATGGGGTCTAATAGACATGTTGATGGTTTGGATGAAGTAACTAATGAAAATAACTCAGACAGAACAATCGGAGAGAAAGAGTCTAACCAAATACCGGCATCACTGAAAGCAGCCAAAGATAACGATACGTCTTTGGGATGGTTATGAGTAATTTTTTCTCTAATAGTTAAAATTTTATTAGCAAAGAAAGTCATGAAGTCATTACTAGTTAAAGTTAAAGGAATACCCGGCTCAATAGAGCTCTGACTCTTTGTCAGCCTGGCTACAGTGCTGAAAAGAAACCTGGGGTTGTTCTTATTTTCTTCAATTAGTGATGAGTAGTAAGATGTCCTAGCTTTACGGAGGGCTTTTTTATAGAGCAACAGACTCTTTTTCCAGGCTAAGTGAAGATCTTCTAAATTAGTGAGACGCCATTTCCTCTCCAACTTACGGGTTATCTGCTTTAAGCTGCGAGTTTGTGAGTTATACCACGGGGTCAGGCACTTCTGATTTAAAGCTCTCTTTTTCAGAGGAGCTACAGCATCCAAAGTTGTCTTCAATGAGGATGTAAAACTATTGAGCCTCTACTGGTGGTTGGCTCTCACTGCGGTATTGTATCACTTCCTGTTCCGGAGCACAGCGGTGTTTTGCTGTATCTGTTAGCTGTTTAATCTGCGCAGTTAGATTGATCTAGTTATCTAGATTACGATTTGTTTCCCAGTGTAATCTTTACGTGCCTTAACTAAAGCACTCCTTCTGCTGAATCACCTCTAAATTATTTACACATTATTCACTTTGCGTGTTTTTAGGAATCCGCTAGCTTAGCGTAGCTACTAGCTCTTAGCCGATTTAGCATGGTGGCTTCTCCTGTCTCTCCTGCACTTTTCTGCTCTGGGTGTGAAATGTTTAGTTATTCCTCGGCCTCCTTTAGCAGTAACGGTACTTGTAATAAGTGTATCTTATTCGTAGCTTTGGAGGCCAGGCTGGGCGAATTGGAGACTCGGCTCCGCACTGTGGAAAATTCTACAGCTAGCCAGGCCCCTGTAGTCGGTGCGGACCAAGGTAGCTTAGCCGCCGTTAGTTACCCCCTGGCAGATCCCGAGCAGCCGGGAAAGCAGGCCGCCTGGGTGACTGTGAGGAGGAAGCGTAGTCCTAAACAGAAGCCCTGTGTACACCGCCAACCCATTCACATTTCTAACCGTTTTTCCCCACTCAACGACACACCCGCCGAGGATCAAACTCTGGTTATTGGCGACTCTGTTTTGCGAAATGTGAAGTTAGCGACACCAGCAACCATAGTCAATTGTCTTCCGGGGGCCAGAGCAGGTGACATTGAAGGAAATTTGAAACTGCTGGCTAAGGCTAAGCGTAAATTTGGTAAGATTGTAATTCACGTTGGCAGTAATGACACCCGGTTACGCCAATCGGAGGTCACTAAAATTAACATTGAATCGGTGTGTAACTTTGCAAAAACAATGTCGGACTCTGTAGTTTTCTCTGGGCCCCTCCCCAATCAGACCGGGAGTGACATGTTTAGCCGCATGTTCTCCTTGAATTGCTGGCTGTCTAAGTGGTGTCCAAAAAAAAAACAAAAAATGAGGTGGGCTTCATAGATAATTGGCAAAGCTTCTGGGGAAAACCTGGTCTTGTTAGGACAGACGGCATCCATCCCACTTTGGATGGAGCAGCTCTCATTTCTAGAAATCTGGCCAATTTTCTTAAATCCTCCAAACCGTGACTATCCAGGGTTGGGACCAGGAAGCAGAGTTGTAGTCTTACACACCTCTCTGCAGCTTCTCTCCCCCTGCCATCCCCTCATTACCCCATCCCCGTAGAGACGGTGCCTGCTCCCAGACTACCAATAACCAGCAAAAATCTATTTAAGCATAAAAATTCAAAAAGAAAAAATAATATAGCACCTTCAACCCTTAGTTATGCTGCTATAGACGTAGACTGCTGGGGGGTTCCCATGATGCACTGTTTCTTTCTCTTTTTGCTCTGTATGCACCACTCTGCATTTAATCATTAGTGATCGATCTCTGCTCCCCTCCACAGCATGTCTTTTTCCTGGTTCTCTCCCTCAGCCCCAACCAGTCCCAGCAGAAGACTGCCCCTCCCTGAGCCTGGTTCTGCTGGAGGTTTCTTCCTGTTAAAAGGGAGTTTTTCCTTCCCACTGTAGCCAAGTGCTTGCTCACAGGGGGTCGTTTTGACCGTTGGGGTTTTTACATAATTATTGTATGGCCTTGCCTTACAATATAAAGCACCTTGGGGCAACTGTTTGTTGTGATTTGGCGCTATATAAAAAAATTGATTGATTGATTGATTGATTGATATGCATCTGCACTCTACAAGGCCTCTACTGCCATCTGGTGGTTGGCTCTCACTGCGGTATTGTATCACTTCCTGTTCTGGAGCACAGTGGTGTTTTGCTGTATCTGTTAGCTGTTTAATCTGCGCAGTTAGATTGATCTAGTTACCTAGATAACGATTTGCTTCACAGTGTAATCTTCACGTGCCTTAACTAAAGCACTCCCTCTGCTGAATCACCTCTAAATTATTTACACATTATTCACTTTGTGTGTTTTTAGGAATCCGCTAGCTTAGCGCAGCTACTAGCTCTTAGTCAGTTTAGCATGGCGGCTTCTCCTGTCTCTCCCGCACTTTTCTGCTCTGGGTGTGAAATGTTTAGTTATTCCTCGGCCTCCTTTAGCAGTAATGGTACTTGTAATAAGTGTAGCTTATTCGTAGCTTTGGAGGCCAGGCTGGGCAAATTGGAGACTCGGCTCCGCACCGTGGAAAATTCTACAGCTAGCCAGGCCCCTGTAGTTGGTGCGGACCAAGGTAGCTTAGCTGCCGTTAGTTTCCCTCTGGCAGATCCTGAGCAGCCGGGAAAGCAGGCCGACTGGGTGACTGTGAGGAGGAAGCTTAGTTCTAAACAGAAGCCCCGTGTACACCACCAACCCGTTCACATTTCTAACCGTTTTTCCCCACTCGACGATACACCCGCCGAGGATCAAACTCTGGTTATTGACGACTCTGTTTTGAGAAATGTGAAGTTAGCGACACCAGCAACCATAGTCAATTGTCTTCCGGGGGCCAGAGCAGGCGACATTGAAGGAAATTTTAAACTGCTGGCTAAGGCTAAGCGTAAATTTGGTAAGATTGTAATTCACGTCGGCAGTAATGACACCCGGTTACGCCAGTCGGAGGTCACTAAAATTAACATTGAATCGGTGTGTAACTTTGCAAAAACAATGTCGGACTCTGTAGTTTTCTCTGGGCCCCTCCCCAATCGGACCGGGAGTGACATGTTTAGCCGCATGTTCTCCTTGAATTGCTGGCTGTCTGAGTGGTGTCCAAAAAATGAGGTGGGCTTCATAGATAATTGGCCACCCACCACTTTAATCATATCTTGATCTTGTTCTGACTTATGGTATGGAAATTGAAGACTTAACAGTATTCCCTGCAAACTCCCTTCTGTCTGATCATTTCTTAATAACATTTACATTTACTCTGATGGACTACCCAGCAGTGGGGAATAAGTTTCATTACACTAGAAGTCTTTCAGAAACCGCTGTAATTAGGTTTAAGGATATGATTCCTTCTTTATGTTCTCTAATGCCATATACCAACACAGTGCAGAGTAGCTACCTAAACTCTGTAAGTGAGATCGAGTATCTCGTCAATAGTTTTACATCCTCATTGAAGACAACTTTGGATGCTGTAGCTCCTCTGAAAAAGAGCGCTTTAAATCAGAAGTGCCTGACTCCGTGGTATAACTCATAAACTCTCAGCTTAAAGCAGATAACCCATAAGTTGGAGAGGAAATGGCGTCTCACTAATTTAGAAGATCTTCACTTAGCCAGGAAAAAGAGTCTGTTGCTCTATAAAAAAAAAAGCCCTCCGTAAAGCTAGGACATCTTACTACTCATCACTAATTGAATGGGAGGCCTCTCTTCATTGGCTTCCTGTTAATTCTAGAATAGAATTTAAAATTCTTCTTCTTACTTATAAGGTTTTGAATAATCAGGTCCCATCTTATCTTAGGGACCTCATAGTACCATATCACCCCAATAGAGCGCTTCGCTCTCAGACTGCAGGCTTACTTGTAGTTCTTAGGGTTTGTAAGAGTAGAATGGGAGGCAGAGCCTTCAGCTTTCAGGTTCCTCTCCTGTGGAACCAGCTCCCAATTCAGATCAGGGAGACAGACACCCTCTCTACTTTTAAGATTAGGCTTAAAACTTTCCTTTTTGCTAAAGCTTATAGTTAGGGCTGGATCAGGTGACCCTGAACCATCCCTTAGTTATGCAGCTATAGACTTAGACTGCTGGGGGGTTCCCATGATGCACTGAGTGTTTCTTTCTCTTTTTGCTCTGTATGCACCACTCTGCATTTAATCATTAGTGATTGATCTCTGCTCCCCTCCACAGCATGTCTTTTTCCTGGTTCTCTCCCTCAGCCCCAACCAGTCCCAGCAGAAGACTGCCCCTCCCTGAGCCTGGTTCTGCTGGAGGTTTCTTCCTGTTAAAAGGGAGTTTTTCCTTCCCACTGTCGCCAAGTGCTTGCTCACAGGGGGTCGTTTTGACCGTTGGGGTTTTTACGTAATTATTGTATGGCCTTGCCTTACAATGTGGGGCGCCTTGGGGCAACTGTTTGTTGTGATTTGACGCTATATAAATAAAATTGATTGATTGATACTCTGTCTCACTTACAGAGTTTAGGTAGCTACTCTGCACTGTGTTGGTATATGGCATTGGAGAACATAAAGAAGGAATCATATCCTTAAACCTAATTACAGCGCTTTCTGAAAGACTTCTACTGTAATGAAACTTGTTCCCCACTGCTGGGTAGTCCATCAGAGTAAATGTAAATGTTATTAAGAAATGATCAGACAGAAGGGAGTTTTCAGGGAATACTGTTAAGTCTTCAATTTCCATACCATAAATCAGAACAAGATCTAAGATATGATTAAAGTGGTGGGTGGACTCATTTACATTTTGAGCAAAGCCTATTGAGTCTAATAATAGATTAAATGCAGTGTTGAGGCTGTCATTCTCAGCATCTGTGTGGATGTTAAAATTTCTAGAAATGAGAGCTGCTCCATCCAAAGTGGGATGGATGCCGTCTCTCCTAACAAGACCAGGTTTTCCCCAGAAGCTTTGCCAATTATCTATGAAGCCCACCTCATTTTTTGGACACCACTCAAACAGCCAGCAATTCAAGGAGAACATGCGGCTAAACATGTCACTCCCGGTCCGACTGGGGAGGGGCCCAGAGAAAACTACAGAGTCCGACATTGTTTTTGCAAAGTTACACACCGATTCAATGTTAATTTTAGTGACCTCCGATTGGCGTAACCGGGTGTCATTACTGCCGACGTGAATTATAATTTTACCAAATTTACGCTTAGCCTTAGCCAGTAGTTTCAAATTTCCTTCAATGTTGCCTGCTCTGGCCCCCGGAAGACAATTGACTATGGTTGCTGGTGTCGCTAACTTCACATTTCTCAAAACAGAGTCGCCAATAACCAGAGTTTGTTCCTCGGCGGGTGTGTCGCCGAGTGGGGAAAAACGGTTAGAGATGTGAACGGGTTGGCGGTGTACATGGGGCTTCTGTTTAGGGCTACGCTTCTTCCTCACAGTCACCCAGTTGGCCTGCTTTCCCGGCTGCTCGGGATCTGCCAGATGGAAACTAACGGCGGCTAAGCTACCTTGGTCCGCACCGACTACAGAGGCCTGGCTAGCTGTAGAGGAGCCACCATGCTAAACCGGCTAAGAGCTAGTAGCTGCGCTAAGCTAGCGGATTCCTAAAAACACACAAAGTGGATTATGTGTAAATAATTTAGAGGTGATTCAGCAGAGGGAGTGCTTTAGTTATGGCACGTGAAGATTACACTGTGAAACAAATCGTTATCTAGGTAACTAGATCAATCTAACTGCGCAGATTAAACAGCTAACAGATACAGCAAAACACTGCTGTGCTCCGGAACAGGATTTATCTTTTTGACTTGTCACATTGATTGTTAGGTTTGCCCCTTTTGTTTTGCTCATGTTATTTGTCTGTCTTGAACACGTCACGTGTTCTCAGTTAGTTTTTCTGTCACTCACTTCTCGTGTTTTGCACTGCTTTTTTTGCCCTCCTGCACTCTCTTGATTTCTTCCCTCTTCTTTGTTCACTAAACCGCACCTCTTTCCAGAACCTTCCACAGACCTGCCTCACATCACCTTGATTAGTTTGTTCCTTATTTAAGCCCTCACAGTTCCACAGCTCACTGCCCGATTGTTGACTTTGTTCACTTTCTCGCCTTTCGTTCACGTCCTGATTGCTTTGTAGTTTTTTACCTTGCCATTACGCTGAACTCTGCCTGTTTTTTGACTCTGCCTTTGTTTTGCCTGTTTGATCCCTCAATGCCATGTGAACGAACTTTGCCCAGTTTATGGACCATGTCCCAGCCTGCTCCATGTCTGATACCTCCGCCTGTATGTCTGAATTCCTGTGTACCAAACCCACTGCCTGTTCATCAGATAAAGCTTCTTATTCTCCTCAACCAACCATGTCTGAGTTTGCATTGATCTCCTTCTGCTTCCCGTATCAAGCCACCACCTGTCCTTACACTTCCATGTCCTAATATCTATCTGTGGTGAAAATTTTTTCAAAGTCCATGCAATAGTTTTGACTTAATCCTGCTAACAGACAGACAAATAAATGCTGATGATTTTATTATGTCCTTGGTGGATGTAATAATGGAAATTATATAGATCCAAAAGTTTGCATCCCCCTTTATGAAATGTTCTCTCATACTTTATAACCTCCTCTAACATATTTGGGTCTCTGAGCAGCTTTTAAATATGATCATGGAAATAAAAACAGCATGATAAATGTGTCTGTAGGAGGCAGGTTTCAAAAACAGAATGGGTATGAAAGAACAAAAGACTAGTGAGGGAATCCACCAAGACAACCAGACAAATCTGACAGAGTTACAGGCCTCTGTTGCAGTAACTGAATCACCTGGACATATATAAAACCATTCACAGGTTCATGGACGAGTAACACAGGGGAGGATTCTTGTACAAGAAAACTGATGAAATCAGGCTTATGTAACTGAAATTTAACATCATTTTTCAGAAAAAGCTACTAAACAAGTCTATCTACCAACAGAACCAATCCAGACTCAGTAACCACTGTCAAGCCACAGAAAAAGGATGATGGGAAATCCTGATTTCCTAAAGACCCAATCCAGACTCGGTGACCATACTCTGGACACTGAGTCTGGATTTGTTGTGTCAGCCATTGTCTGTGTTCTCAAGTGCTGCAGTCAGGGTCCTTGATCACAGAACTGTCCACAAAGTCAAGGTCAGTAAACAGTTCCTTACCCACAATGGCACCTGAACTGCTGGCTTTCAGAACCCTACGCAAAACACAGTCCATGCAAGCACTGAACACTGTAGGAGCCAGAACTCGTCCCTGAGGAACACCAGTCTTCCTTGAGAAAACCTCAGTCTCTGCCTCCACTCCACACAGCACTAATAGTGTCTCCAGAGAGAATAATACATGCATTTATTAAACTCTCTCATTTGAAATGTCAAAGTGTAAATCCAAAAGACTGCTTACAACACATCTCCACCTGCCTGATGTTCCTCCAGCTTTATCCACCTTCAGCCTTTTAGACACTTTTATTGTCTCACTCAGACTGAGTGGTTCAGAGTTTACTGAAAGATCAACCACCAGAACCATGGAACTGGTGCCAGGGTCCTGGTGACAGACTGGAGAATCAGGACCTTGGCACCAGTGCCAGGTTTGTGAACAGAGATGGCAGAAAGAAGTGAGTTTGAGGTCTGGTTATTACTGGCACTACATCTCAGGACAATGTCACATGACTGAGCAATTTTTTTTATCATTTTGTCCTTTTGTTGTGGAAACATGAGACAAGATGTTGTGATGTTCTTCTAGGGTGCTGCAATGAACCACCGGCGTGTGGCTTTTTACCTGGGCACGCTGGCAGACAGCCTGATTGCTGTGGGGGGGAGAAATAACACCACAGCCTTGTCCTCGGTGGAGGTGTACCACCCTGCTGAGGACTGTTGGACCGATGCAGCTGCACTACCCAGGTAGGAGGGAAGTGTTTTTATTCAAATTTTTTTATAAGCTGGCAGACAATCTTGAAAAAATTACCATGTATCTGCGGAAGACAAGTGAAACATGGGCATCCCCCTTGACCTTCTCCAGCTACAGGGGTCCTCAACACTCCCATCTATAAGGATGAGGCTGAAAACTAAATGTGACTAAATGTAAGGCAGGGCCCCTTAGGCTCTGGAACAACCTACCCTGGCACATTTGCTCTGCGGGATCAGTTGAGATTTTTAACTCTTCAGTGAAGACACACTTCTTCTCCCTGGCTTTTAATCAATTCTAAGTGAACTATAATTTCAATTCATTTATTTTATTTATTTTATAGTATTGAGTTATGTGGCGGCAGCACGGTGGTTTAGTGGTTAGCACTGTTGCCTCACAGCGAGAAGGTCGTGGGTTCGATTCCCACCTGTGGCATTTCTATGTGGAGTTTGCGTGTTCTTCCCATGTTTGCATGGGATCTCTCCGGATGCTCCGGGGTTGAAGATGAGTGTGAGTGAGAGAGGTATGTGGCTTAATTTTATTGTACTTGCTGCATTTTTATTTTTGTTTTATTGTGTACACTACAGCACTTTGGTTGACAGCGGTTGTTTTAAATGTGCTTTATAAATAAAGGTTGAGTTGAGTAAATACACTGTAAAACCTATCAAGCCTGTGAACACTCACTGTAAATACAGCAAACACTATAAATATTGTAAACACTCACTATAAACTTAATAAACATTTGTAGTAAATACAGTAAACCTTCACTGTAAATACAGCAAACACACTGTAAATACAGCAAATTTTAACTGTAAATACAGTAAACACACTGTGAATACCACACTGGTGGTTGGCTCTCACTGCGGTATTGTATCACTTCCTGTTCCGGAGCACAGCGGTGTTTTTCTGTATCTGTTAGCTGTTTAATCTGCGCAGTTAGATTGATCTAGTTATCTAGATTACGATTTGTTTCCCAGTGTAATCTTTACGTGCCTTAACTAAAGCACTCCTTCTGCTGAATCACCTCTAAATTATTTACACATTATTCACTTTGCGTGTTTTTAGGAATCCGCTAGCTTAGCGTAGCTACTAGCTCTTAGCCGATTTAGCATGGCGGCTTCTCCTGTCTCTCCCGCACTTTTCTGCTCTGGGTGTGAAATGTTTAGTTATTCCTCGGCCTCCTTTAGCAGTAATGGTACTTGTAATAAGTGTAGCTTATTCGTAGCTTTGGAGGCCAGGCTGGGCGAATTGGAGACTCGGCTCCGCACCGTGGAAAATTCTACAGCTAGCCAGGCCCCTGTAGTCGGTGCGGACCAAGGTAGCTTAGCCGCCGTTAGTTCCCCCCTGGCAGATCCCGAGCAGCCGGGAAAGCAGGCTGACTGGGTGACTGTGAGGAGGAAGCGTAGCCCTAAACAGAAGCCCCGTGTACACCGCCAACCCGTTCACATCTCTAACCGTTTTTCCCCACTCGACGACACACCCGCCGAGGATCAAACTCTGGTTATTGGCGACTCTGTTTTGAGAAATGTGAAGTTAGCGACACCAGCAACCATAGTCAATTGTCTTCCGGGGGCCAGAGCAGGCGACATTGAAGGAAATTTGAAACTGCTGGTTAAGGCTAAGCGTAAATTTGGTAAGATTGTAATTCACGTCGGCAGTAATGACACCCGGTTACGCCAATCGGAGGTCACTAAAATTAACATTAAATCGGTGTGTAACTTTGCAAAAACAATGTCGGACTCTGTAGTTTTCTCTGGGCCCCTCCCCAATCGGACCGGGAGTGACATGTTTAGCCGCATGTTCTCCTTGAATTGCTGGCTGTCTGAGTGGTGTCCAAAAAATGAGGTGGGCTTCATAGATAATTGGCAAAGCTTCTGGGGAAAACCTGGTCTTGTTAGGAGAGACGGCATCCATCCCACTTTGGATGGAGCAGCTCTCATTTCTAGAAATCTGGCTAATTTTCTTAAATCCTCCAAACCGTGACTATCCAGGGTTGGGACCAGGAAGCAGAGTTGTAGTCTTACACACCTCTCTGCAGCTTCTCTCCCCCTGCCATCCCCTCATTACCCCATCCCCGTAGAGGCGGTGCCTGCTCCCAGACTACCAATAACCAGCAAAAATCTATTTAAGCATAAAAATTCAAAAAGAAAAAATAATATAGCACCTTCAACTGCACCACAGACTAAAACAGTTAAATGTGGTCTATTAAACATTAGGTCTCTCTCTTCTAAGTCCCTGTTGGTAAATGATATAATAATTGATCAACATATTGATTTATTCTGCCTAACAGAAACCTGGTTACAGCAGGATGAATATGTTAGTTTAAATGAGTCAACACCCCCGAGTCACACTAACTGTCAGAATGCTCGTAGCACGGGCCGGGGCGGTGGATTAGCAGCAATCTTCCATTCCAGCTTATTAATTAATCAAAAACCCAGACAGAGCTTTAATTCATTTGAAAGCTTGTCTCTTAGTCTTGTCCATCCAAATTGGAAGTCCCAAAAACAGTTTTATTTGTTATTATCTATCGTCCACCTGGTCGTTACTGTGAGTTTCTCTGTGAATTTTCAGACCTTTTGTCTGACTTAGTGCTTAGCTCAGATAAGATAATTATAGTGGGCGATTTTAACATCCACACAGATGCTGAGAATGACAGCCTCAACACTGCATTTAATCTATTATTAGACTCTATTGGCTTTGCTCAAAAAGTAAATGAGTCCACCCACCACTTTAATCATATCTTAGATCTTGTTCTGACTTATGGTATGGAAATAGAAGACTTAACAGTATTCCCTGAAAACTCCCTTCTGTCTGATCATTTTTTAATAACATTTACATTTACTCTGATGGACTACCCAGCAGTAGGGAATAAGTTTCATTACACTAGAAGTCTTTCAGAAAGCGCTGTAACTAGGTTTAAGGATATGATTCCTTCTTTATGTTCTCTAATGCCATATAACAACACAGTGCAGAGTAGCTACCTAAACTCTGTAAGTGAGATAGAGTATCTCGTCAATAGTTTTACATCCTCATTGAAGACAGCTTTGGATGCTGTAGCTCCTCTGAAAAAGAGAGCTTTAAATCAGAAGTGTCTGACTCCATGGTATAACTCTCAAACTCGTAGCTTAAAGCAGATAACCCGTAAGTTGGAGAGGAAATGGCGTCTCACTAATTTAGAAGATCTTCACTTAGCCTGGAAAAAGAGTCTGTTGCTCTATAAAAAAGCCCTCCGTAAAGCTAGGACATCTTTCTACTCATCACTAATTGAAGAAAATAAGAACAACCCCAGGTTTCTTTTCAGCACTGTAGCCAGGCTGACAAAGAGTCAGAGCTCTATTGAGCTGAGTATTCCATTAACTTTAACTAGTAATGAGTTCATGACTTTCTTTGCTAACAAAATTTTAACTATTAGAGAAAAAATTACTCATAACCATCCCAAAGACGTATCGTTATCTTTGGCTGCTTTCAGTGATGCCGGTATTTGGTTAGACTCTTTCTCTCCGATTGTTCTGTCTGAGTTATTTTCATTAGTTACTTCATCCAAACCATCAACATGTTTATTAGACCCCATTCCTACCAGGCTGCTCAAGGAAGCCCTACCATTATTTAATGCTTCGATCTTAAATATGATCAATCTATCTTTGTTAGTTGGCTATGTACCACAGGCTTTTAAGGTGGCAGTAATTAAACCATTACTTAAAAAGCCATCACTTGACCCAGTTATCTTAGCTAATTATAGGCCAATCTCCAACCTTCCTTTTCTCTCAAAAATTCTTGAAAGGGTAGTTGTAAAACAGCTAACTGATCATCTGCAGAGGAATGGTCTATTTGAAGAGTTTCAGTCAGGTTTTAGAATTCATCATAGTACAGAAACAGCATTAGTGAAGGTTACAAATGATCTTCTTATGGCCTCGGACAGTGGACTCATCTCTGTGCTTGTTCTGTTAGACCTCAGTGCTGCTTTTGATACTGTTGACCATAAAATTTTATTACAGAGATTAGAGCATGCCATAGGTATTAAAGGCACTGCGCTGCGGTGGTTTGAATCATATTTGTCTAATAGATTACAATTTGTTCATGTAAATGGGGAATCTTCTTCACAGACTAAAGTTAATTATGGAGTTCCACAAGGTTCTGTGCTAGGACCAATTTTATTCACTTTATATATGCTTCCCTTAGGCAGTATTATTAGACGGTATTGCTTAAATTTTCATTGTTACGCAGATGATACCCAGCTTTATCTATCCATGAAGCCAGACAACACACACCAATTAGCTAAACTGCAGGATTGTCTTACAGACATAAAGACATGGATGACCTCTAATTTCCTGCTTTTAAACTCAGATAAAACTGAAGTTATTGTACTTGGCCCCACAAATCTTAGAAACATGGTGTCTAACCAGATCCTTACTGTGGATGGCATTACCCTGACCTCTAGTAATACTGTGAGAAATCTTGGAGTCATTTTTGATCAGGATATGTCATTCAAAGCGCATATTAAACAAATATGTAGGACTGCTTTTTTGCATTTACGCAATATCTCTAAAATCAGAAAGGTCTTGTCTCAGAGTGATGCTGAAAAACTAATTCATGCATTTATTTCCTCTAGGCTGGACTATTGTAATTCATTATTATCAGGTTGTCCTAAAAGTTCCCTAAAAAGCCTTCAGTTAATTCAAAATGCTGCAGCTAGAGTACTGACGGGGACTAGAAGGAGAGAGCATATCTCACCCATATTGGCCTCTCTTCATTGGCTTCCTGTTAATTCTAGAATAGAATTTAAAATTCTTCTTCTTACTTATAAGGTTTTGAATAATCAGGTCCCATCTTATCTTAGGGACCTCGTAGTACCATATCACCCCAATAGAGCGCTTCGCTCTCAGACTGCAGGCTTACTTGTAGTTCCTAGGGTTTGTAAGAGTAGAATGGGAGGCAGAGCCTTCAGCTTTCAGGCTCCTCTCCTGTGGAACCAGCTCCCAATTCAGATCAGGGAGACAGACACCCTCTCTACTTTTAAGATTAGGCTTAAAACTTTCCTTTTTGCTAAAGCTTATAGTTAGGGCTGGATCAGGTGACCCTGAACCATCCCTTAGTTATGCTGCTATAGACGTAGACTGCTGGGGGGTTCCCATGATGCACTGTTTCTTTCTCTTTTTGCTCTGTATGCACCACTCTGCATTTAATCATTAGTGATCGATCTCTGCTCCCCTCCACAGCATGTCTTTTTCCTGGTTCTCTCCCTCAGCCCCAACCAGTCCCAGCAGAAGACTGCCCCTCCCTGAGCCTGGTTCTGCTGGAGGTTTCTTCCTGTTAAAAGGGAGTTTTTCCTTCCCACTGTAGCCAAGTGCTTGCTCACAGGGGGTCGTTTTGACCGTTGGGGTTTTACATAATTATTGTATGGCCTTGCCTTACAATATAAAGCGCCTTGGGGCAACTGTTTGTTGTGATTTGGCGCTATATAAAAAAAATTGATTGATTGATTGATTGAATACTGTAAATTTTCACTGTTAATACTGTAAATGCTTGCTGTAAGTACTGTAAACACACTGCAAACACTTAAATACAGTAAACATTAGCTGAAAATACAGTAAAACTTCACTGTGACCTCTCATTGTAAATACAGCAAACACAATGTAAATACAGTAAATTTTCACTGTGAATGCAGTAAACACACTGTGAACACTTAAATACAGTAAACATTTGCTGTACCTACAGTAAACTTTGACTGTAACCACTCATTGTAAATACAGCAAACACACTGCAAATACTGTAAAATTTTCACTGTAAATACAGTAAACACTAAATTTTCACTGTTAATACTGTAAACCTTCACTATAAACACTTGCTGTAAATACTGTAAACACATGCTGTAACTACTGTATATCAGGAATAGTGGACAGAAATGTCTGGACACAATTGCAGGGCTCAACAACGTAGCTATGGTTCACAAAGGAGTTTACTGAAGGATTCAGTGGGGTCCGGTACATGGCAAGGCAGTCCAAAACAAGTAAACAGATCAAAAACATCAGGCTTAAGGCGTGGTCAATACAAATAGGCAGGTGGTCGAAACACAACGTGGTAGCAGGACTTGGAGACATGGAATACAAGGCTGGAAGCGAAGGCACAAGGCACAACGATCTGGCGAAGGAGTAGTGCCACCAGTGGGACATAAAAACACCCAGGTAATGAGATGCAGATTAGAAACAGGTGTATGGAAAGATCCAGAACTGGGTGTGGCCAAAACCGAGTGCAACTCCCACCACCAAGCACCAAGAGACACAGACAAGAGAGATAGGGACAGAAAAAGAGCAGGCAGGAAAAAAAACAGCACCGAGAAAACCATAAAAACCTAAAGCACAGGTGCAAAGCATGACAGGACTCCCCTAAGGGCCGACCCCTGATGGCCCAGGGGAACCAGGGTGCTGAGCATGAAAGTCCGCGATAAGGTCCGGGTCCAGAATGAAACGGGAGGGGATCCAGGACCGTTCCTCAGGCCCATACCCCTCCCAATCCACCAGGTACTGCACCCCCCTCCCACGCCGCCAAGATCCCAGGAGGTGCCGAACAGAGAAGACCGGCCCCCCACCCACAAACTGGGCGGGAGGCGGGGGAACGGCCGGAGGACACAAAGGGCTAGTGTGGACAGGCTTCACATGGCTGACGTGGAAGGTGGGGTGCACCTTCATGGACCTGGGCAAAAGCAGACGGACCAAAACAGGGTTAATCACTTTAGAGATGGGGGATGGACCAACAAACCTGGGAGCGAGCTTTCTGGAGAGGCCACGGATGGACAGGTGGCGAGTGGAGAGCCAGACTTTCTGACCTCTGGTGTAGGGAGGTGCCGGAGACCTCTTCCTATCGGCTGCGGTCTTATAGGCCATAGACGAATGTTGCAAAGTCCGATGAGCCCACTCCCAGGTTCGTCGGCAGCGAAGGATGAGGGACAAGGCAGAGGGCACCCGGGAGGTCAAGTCTGTGGGAGGAAACAAAGACAGCTGAAATCCATGTGACACATGAAATGGGGAGTAGCCTGTGGATGTAGATAGTAAGAAGTTATGCACAAGCTCAATCCACACCAACTCTGAGGCCCAGGTGGCCGGATGCTGAGAAGCCAGGATACGCAGGCCCTTTTCCAACTCTTGATTAACTCTTTCAGTTTGACCGTTGGCTTGTGGGTGGTGTCCTGTGGTTAGGCTGGAGGTGACCCCCAGCAGGCGACAGAACTCTTTCCAGAACCGAGAGATGAATTGAGGCCCTCGATCCGAGACTATGTCCTGTGGGATACCATGCAGTCTAAAAACGTTAGTCAACAAAACCTCAGCAGTCCCTTTGGCAGTAGGTAGTCCTGGCAAGGGTACGAAATGGGCCATTTTAGAGAGACGATCCACAACCGTTAATATTACTGTGCACCCCTTAGAGGGCAGGAGGCCTGTGACAAAGTCAATGGAAATGTGAGACCAAGGTCTCGTAGGAATGGACAAAGGCAGTAATTTACCGGATGGTGAGTGTGTGGAGGATTTATGCATAGCACAGGTCTGACAGACCTCGACATAATCGGTGATATCGGAAAGCAGGCAGGGCCACCAAAACCTCTCTTGAATAATGCGCAATTATTTTTGATACCTGGGTGGCAGGCAAACTGGCTATCGTGTCCCCAGCATATAACTTCCCCTCTTAGGGACGCAGGTACAAATAGTTTCCCTTTAGGGCACCCTGGAGGAATGGGTACGTCATGTACAGCCGAACGAACCTTAGACTCAATATCCCAGGTGATGGCAGAAACAAAACAAGACTCTGGAAGGACTGTACTAGGCTCTGACGGAGCAATTGAAGGATCCCTTTGTCAGGAGAATGCATCCGGTTTGCCGTTTTTGGATCCAGGGCGGTATGACAGTACAAAGTTAAAACGGCTAAAGAAAATAGCCCAATGAGCCTGCCTGGAATTTAACCGTTTAGCTGAGCGCAAATACTCTTAAGTTTTTGTGATCAGTCTATACCAAGAATGGCACTTGTGCCCCCTCAAACCAATGGCACCACTCCTCCAGGGCCACTTTAACCACCAACAGTTCTCGGTCACCTATGCAATAATTTTGTTCTGCAGGAGATAATTTTTTTAGACAAATAAGCGCATGGGTGTAATTTCTTGTCAGATGGGTCATATTGAGACAGGATCGCTCCGACACCTATGTCGGAAGCATCAACCTCAACCACGAACTGTCGGGCGGGGTCAGGAAGGAGTAGTACGGGGGCTGCTGTAAAGCGATTCTTTAGGACCTGAAAGGCTTCATCACACTCAGGGGTCCAAGAAAAGGCCCGGAGGGATGAGGTGACGTTGTGCAGTGGTGCGGCTATGGAACTGAAATTACAGATAAATTTATGGTAAAAATTAGTGAATCCAAGAAATCTCTGTACCTCCTTTCGGTTCTTAGGGGTAGCCCAATCGTGAACAGCAGCCACCTTCCCCGGATCCATCCGAATCTCCCCCTTTGAAATCACGAACCCTAAGAACGACACAGTGGATCTATGGAACTCACACTTGTCAGCTTTTACAAATAGGTGATTGCGTAACAGGGTCTCCAGAACTGAGCGAACATGCCGCATGTGAGTTTCTTCATCTGGAGAAAAAAATCAGAATATCGTCCAGATAAACAAATACAAACTTATTCAGATACTCGCGCAAGACATCATTAACCAAATTCTGAAACACTGCAGGTGCGTTTGTTAACCCGAAGGGCATGACAAGGTACTCATAGTGGCCTGTGGGGGTAATAAATGTCGTTTTCCATTCATCCCCTTGCTTAATACGCACTAAATGGTATGTGTTACGTAAGTCAAGCTTGGTAAAGATTGTGGTGCGCTCTAGTAGTTCAAACGCAGTGGTGATAACAGGCAGGGGATAACGGTTCTTGACACTTACATCATTAAGGCCGCGATAATGTATGCATGGACGGAGTGACTTGTCTTTCTTTTCCACGAAGAAGAAACCTGCCCCTGCGGGCGAAGACGAGGGTCGAATCAAACCTGCCTCTAAAGATTCCTGGATATACTCATTCATGGCGATGCGTTCTGGGGCAGACAGAGAAAACAGTTTTCCTCATGGAGGACTGGTACCGGGAAGTAGCTCAATGGCACAATCGTAAGGACGATGCAGAGGTAGTGAGTTAGCCTTGGTTTTACTAAAAACCTCTGCAAGGTCATGATAACACAATGGAACTCCAGTGAGATCGGAAGTAGATGTTAAGACTGATTTAGCGGAACTGATTAGGCACCGACCTGCGCAGTCGGGTCCCCAGGAACTAATTTGTCCCGCGGACCAATTTAATTGAGGACAATGCATCTTTAACCAGGGGTGCCCCAAAATAGCCGAATGAGTGATTTTATCAAATACGTGAAAACTTATCATCTCAGAGTGATTTTCTGTAATAATCAGCCGGACTGACTCAGTGCAATGAGTGATACGACCGAGCTCACGGCTGTCCACAGCATGCATCACCAGAGGATGTGGGAGACGGTATAATTTAAGATGTAGGGACCTGGCGAAAGAAGATTGCATCAAATTAGCGTCTGAGCCAGAGTCAATAAACACCGGCACCATACAGGATGAATGCTCTGAGATAAACCTGGCTGTGATTACGTTTTGAGGAGTTACTGAAGAAATGGAATTCTGACTCACCCACAGTACCGGTTGTGACCACGCGAGGGCACCCCTGGATTGACATTCAGTGACAACATGTCCAGCCCGCCCACAGTAAAAACAAAGGCCCAGGTCTTTCTAAGGTCGTTCCTTAGCAGTTAGCCGGGCGCATTCCGACTGCGTGGGCTCTTCCGTGGAAGGACGTGGAGGGCTGCAGCCAGGGGGAGGAGACCCGGTGTCGGTGCGGATGGCAAGTGCAATGAGTTCGTCCAAATTTTCCAGAAGGTTAATGGCAACGAGTTTGTTCTGGATCTGGTCAGAGAGCCTGCAGAAAAACACATCCTGGAGCGCCGCCGAGTTCCATTCACTCTTTACTGCCAGGATGCGGAAGTCGATGGCTTAGTCAGCGACTCGTCTGCTTCCTTGCCGGAGCCGCATGAGGGAACGGGGCCTGGTGATGTGTGCTGAAAAACTTGGAGAAAAGCAGTCTTGAACGCCAGGAGGGAGTCGCATGCCGGTGACTTCCTGCTCCACTCTGCCGAGGCCCATGCTGCCGCCCGGCTGGTTAGGTGAGTAATGATGAATGCTATCTTCGTCTGATCGGACGGAAACATTGCTGACATTAACTGAAAGTGAAGTTCACACTGGGTGAGAAAAGGTGTAGCGTCTCCGGATTCCCCGGAGAAACGCTCAGGTCGAGACAGCTGATTACAAAAAATTGGTGTAGCTGTAGGTGTCGGCGGGGCAGCACTCGCTCCCGGAAGTGGTTGGTTGTTAATGGTGGGGAACGAGTCAGAAGAGGCCTGATGTGTCACAGCAGCTACAAGCTGATCGACCTGTGAACTTACAGAGGTCATGAAAGTGTCTTGCCATTCAGCGAGGTCGCTGATGCCAGAACTCAGGCCTCTGAGGCGATCTTCCTGTTCTGCTATGATCATGAACCGCTAGCTGGTATGTGTTTGAGTCCACTGTGTCCATTGTTGGCCAGATCGTTCTATCAGGAATAGTGGACAGAAATGTCTGGACACAGTTGCAGGACTCAACAACGTAGCTATGGTTCGCAAAGGCATTTACTGAAGGATTCAGTGGGGTCCGGTACACGGCAAGGCAGTCCAAAACAAGCAAACAGATCAAAAACATCAGGCTTAAGGCGTGTTCAATACAAACAGGAAGGTGGTCGAAACACAACGTGGTAGCAGGACTTGGAGACATGGAATACAAGGCTGGAAGCGAAGGCACAAGGCGCAACGATCTGGTGAAGGAGTAGTGCCACCAGTGGGACATAAAAACATGCAGATTAGAAACAGGTGTATGGAAAGATCCAGAACTGGGTGTGGCCAAAACCGAGTGCAACGCCCACCACCAAGCACCAAGAGACACAGACAAGAGAGATAGGGACAGAAAAAGAGCAGGCACGAAAAACCCCAGCACCGAGAAAACCATAAAAACCTAAAGCACAGGTACAAAGCATGACACTGTAAACTGTCACTGTAACTATAATAAACACTCACTCTTAATACAGTAAACACACACTGTCAAACATGTAAAACCTCACTATAAATACAGTAAACATACTGTACATAGAGTACACACAGTAAACACTGTAAATGCAGTAAGCACACTGCAAATACAGTATTATTATTATTATCAGAAGTGCCTGACTCCGTGGTATAACTCACAAACTCGCAGCTTAAAGCAGATAACCCGTAAGTTGGAGAGGAAATGGCGTCTCACTAATTTAGAAGATCTTCACTTAGCCTGGAAAAAGAGTCTGTTGCTCTGTAAAAAAGCCCTCCGTAAAGCTAGGACATCTTACTACTCATCACTTATTGAAGAAAATAAGAACAACCCCAGGTTTCTTTTCAGCACTGTAGCCAGGCTGACAAAGAGGCAGAGCTCTATTGAGCCGAGTATTCCTTTAACTTTAACTAGTAATGACTTCATGACTTTCTTTGCTAATAAAATTTTAACTATTAGAGAAAAAATTACTCATAACCATCCCAAAGACATATCGTTATCTTTGGCTGCTTTCAGTGATGCCGGTATTTGGTTAGACTCTTTCTCTCCAATTGTTCTGTCTGAGTTATTTTCATTAGTTACTTCCTCCAAACCATCAACATGTCTATTAGACCCCAGTCCTACCAGGCTGCTCAAGGAAGCCCTACCATTATTTAATGCTTCGATCTTAAATATGATCAATCTATCTTTATTAGTTGGCTATGTACCACAGGCTTTTAAGGTGACAGTAATTAAACCATTACTTAAAAAGCCATCACTTGACCCAGCTATCTTAGCTAATTATAGGCCAATCTCCAATCTTCCTTTTCTCTCAAAAATTCTTGAAAGGGTAGTTGTAAAACAGCTAACTGATCATCTGCAGAGGAGTGGTCTATTTGAAGAGTTTAAGTCAGGTTTTAGAATTCATCATAGTACAGAAACAGCATTAGTGAAGGTTACAAATGATCTTCTTTTGGCCTCAGACAGTGGACTCATCTCTGTGCTTGTCCTGTTAGACCTCAGTGCTGCTTTTGATACTGTTGACCATAAAATTTAATTACAGAGATTAGAGCATGCCATAGGTATTAAAGGCACTGCGCTGCGGTGGTTTGAATCATATTTATCTAATAGATTACAATTTGTTCATGTAAATGGGGAATCTTCTTCACAGACTAAGGTTAATTATGGAGTTCCACAAGGTTCTGTGCTAGGACCAATTTTATTCACTTTATACATGCTTCCCTTAGGCAGTATTATTAGACAGCATTGCTTAAATTTTCATTGTTACACAGATGATACCCAGCTTTATCTATCCATGAAGCCAGAGGACACACACCAATTAGCTATACTGCAGGATTGTCTTACAGACATAAAGACATGGATAACCTCTAATTTCCTGCTTTTAAACTCAGATAAAACTGAAGTTATTGTACTTGGCCCCACAAATCTTAGAAGCATGGTGTCTAACCAGATCTTTACTCTGGATGGCATTTCCCTGACCTCTAGTAATACTGTGAGAAATCTTGGAGTCATTTTTGATCAGGATATGTAATTCAAAGCGCATATTAAACAAATATGTAGGACTGCCTTTTTGCATTTACGCAATATCTCTAAAATCAGAAAGGTCTTGTCTCAGAGTGATGCTGAAAAACTAATTCATGCATTTATTTCCTCTAGGCTGGACTATTGTAATTCATTATTATCAGGTTGTCCTAAAAGTTCCCTGAAAAGCCTTCAGTTAATTCAAAATGCTGCAGCTAGAGTACTGACGGGGACTAGAAGGAGAGAGCATATCTAACCCATATTGGCCTCTCTTCATTGGCTTCCTGTTAATTCTAGAATAGAATTTAAAATTCTTCTTCTTACTTATAAGGTTTTGAATAATCAGGTCCCATCTTATCTTAGGGACCTCATAGTACCATATCACCCCAATAGAACGCTTCGCACTCAGACTGCAGGCTTACTTGTAGTTCCTAGGGTTTGTAAGAGTAGAATGGGAGGCAGAGCCTTCGGCTTTCAGGCTCCTCTCCTGTGGAACCAGCTCCCAGTTCAGATCAGAGAGACAGACACCCTCTCTACTTTTAAGATTAGGCTTAAAACTTTCCTTTTTGCTAAAGCTTATAGTTAGGGCTGGATCAGGTGACCCTGAACCATCCCTTAGTTATGCTGCTATAGACTTAGACTGCTGGGGGTTTCCCATGATGCACTGAGTGTTTCTTATTCTTTTTTGTTCTGTATGCACCACTCTGCATTTAATCATTAGTGATTGATCTCTGCTCCCCTCCACAGCATGTCTTTTTCCTGGTTCTCTCCCTCAGCCCCAACCAGTCCCAGCAGAAGACTGCCCCTCCCTGAGCCTGGTTCTGCTGGAGGTTTCTTCCTGTTAAAAGGGAGTTTTTCCTTCCCACTGTTGCCAAGTGCTTGCTCACAGGGGGTCGTTTTGACCGTTGGGGTTTTTCCGTAATTATTGTATGGCTTTGCCTTACAATATAAAGCACCTTGGGGCAACTGTTTGTTGTGATTTGGCGCTATATAAATAAAATTGATTTGATTTGATTAGATTATATGGCCTTTATTTAACCAGATAAAAAACCCATTGAGGTCGTGACCTCTTTTACAAGGGTGAACTAGCCAAGAAAGACAGCCGCACACATCATATTAGGCAACTAAACATCAGCATAACCATTAATATATAAAATACAAGCAATTAACAAATAAAACACAATCATTTGAGTCACGGTAAAAATACATTGTTTTTAAGAAGACCATTTAAGATTTAAAACACAGGCACTGTGTTTCTTAAAATAGAGCAGAAAGTGTTCAGAGAAGTCAACCCAGACAGTCTCAGTTCAGTTTGGACATTCCAAACAGATGGAGCAGAAAAACAAAATCTTTCTTTTCCGTTTCAGTTCAAACATTTTATTCAGATCTTCGAAAAAAATTGGATGAATAAGTTTGAACCAACCCAATAAGAGTCTTGTAAACCAGAGTCATCCAGTGTGTATATCGCCTTGCACACAAAGAAGGCATGCCAGCATTAGCATACAACTCACAATGATTGGTGAGGCAGCTACAACCGGTGATGAATCTCAGAGCACAATGGTACACCAAGGACTGTAGACAACTGGTTGAAGGACACATATATACATCATCTCTGCAGTCCAGTACAGGCAAGAAGGTAGCAGTTATCAGGAGCTTCCAAGCTCCTAGAGTAAAACATCACTTGTTTCTATAAGCCAAGCTGCACCCTTAATTTGGAGATCATATGTTTAAGATAAACTTTAAAAATGCTGTATCAATAATTAATCCCAGATACTTGAAGCTATCAAGGCATGAAATGTGGGATGGTGAGTAAATGCCCCTTGTTCCATTAAGAACTCGCTGTAAATACGGTAACCCTTTACTGCAAATACAGTACATATTCACTGTAAATACAGTAAACACACACTGTCAATCCTGTGAACACTGCAAATACAATAAACTTTCAGCGTGAATACAATAAGCGTTCACTGTAAAATCACTGTATACTGTAAGCTTTCACCGTAAATACAGTGAGTTTTCACTGTAAACACTGCTAATATAGAAGACTTCAAATGTAAATACAGTAACCTTTCACTGTAAAGACAGCAAACTCACTTTAGACACACTGTAAAGACAGTAAAATTTCACTGTAAATACAGTCAATGTTGGGTTAGCTGTTGGCAATGCTGCAAATACACTAAACATTCACTGTTAAGACAGTAACTTTAACTGCAAAAACAGTAAAGTTTCACTGTAAATACTGTAAACTTTCACTGTAAACATACTGTAAATATAGGAAACCTTGAATGTAAACATACTGTAAATACAGGAAACTTTCACTGTAAGCACACTGCAAATACAGAAAGCTTTCACTGTGAACACTGTAAACTGTCACTGTAAATACAGAAAACACACTGTAGATACAGTAAACTTTCACAATAAACACAATGTAAATACAGTAAATGTTCACTGTTAACATACTGTAAATACAGTAAACTTTCACCGTAAACACTGTGAATACAGAAACATGGTGTCTAACCAGATCCTTACTCTGGATGGCATTACCCTGACCTCTAGTAATACTGTGAGAAATCTTGGAGTCATTTTTGAGGGGACTAGAAGGAGAGAGCATATTTCACCCATATTGGCCTCTCTTCATTGGCTTCCTGTTAATTCTAGAATAGAATCAGCTCCCAATTCAGATCAGGGAGACAGACACCCTCTCTACTTTTAAGATTAGGCTTAAAACTTTCCTTTTTGCTAAAGCTTATAGTTAGGGCTGGATCAGGTGACCCTAAACCATCCCTTAGTTATGCTGCTATAGACTTAGACTGCTGGGGGGTTCCCATGATGCACTGAGTGTTTCTTTCTCTTTTTGCTCTGTATGCACCACTCTGCATTTAATCATTAGTGATTGATCTCTGCTCCCCTCCACAGCATGTCTTTTTCCTGGTTCTCTCCCTCAGCCCCAACCAGTCCCAGTAGAAGACTGCCCCTCCCTGAGCCTGGTTCTGCTGGAGGTTTCTTCCTGTTAAAAGGGAGTTTTTCCTTCCCACTGTCGCCAAGTGCTTGCTCACAGGGGGTCGTTTTGACCGTTGGGGTTTTTACGTAATTATTGTATGGCTTTGCCTTACAATATAAAGCGCCTTGGGGCAACTGTTTGTTGTGATTTGGCGCTATAAAATTGATTGAATTGATTGATTGAATACAGCAAACTTTCACTGTAAGTGCACTATAAATACAAGCTTTCACGGAACACTAACCTTCACTGTAAATACAGAAAACACACTGTAAGCCCAGTAAACTTTCACTGTAAACACATTGTAAATACAGTAAACTTTCACTGTAAAGACAGCAAACTAACTGTAAACACACTGTAAAGACAGCAACCTTTCACTGTAAATACAGTAAGCACACTGTAAATGCAGTAAATGTTCACTGTAAACACACTGTAAATACATAGCTTTCACTGTAAACAGTGTAAACACAGTAAACCTCCAATGTAAATACAGTAAACCTCCACTGTAAACATTGTGAATACAGCAAACTAACTGTAAACACACTGTTGATACAGTAAACTCTCACTGTAAATACAGTAAACACACAATAAATACAATAAACGATCACTGTAAGCACACTGCAAATACTATGGCCAATACAGCAAACCTTAACTCTAAACACCGTAAACTTTCACTGCAAATACAATAAATGTTCACTGCAAATAAAGTAAACCTTGACTGTAAACACCCTGTAAATACAGTAAAATTTCACAGTAAATACTGTAAGTAAGTACCTTCAGTTGCTCCCTTGTTTGCACTCTGGGTCGCTACAGCAAATCCAAGGTGGATCTGCATGTTGAATTGGCACAGGTTTTACACCAGATGCCCTTCCTGACGCAACTCCACATTACATGGAAAAATATGGCAGGGGTGGGATTTGAACCCGGAACCTTCTCCGCTGAAGCCAAGCACATTAACCACTCACTGTAAACACACTGCAAATACAGCAAACTTTCACTTTAAGCACACTGTAAATAGAGAAAGCTTTCACTGTAAATACAGTAAACACACTGTAAATACAACAAACTTTCACTGTAAATATACTGTAGAGTAAACCTTCACTGCAAATACAGTAACCTTTCACTGCAAACACACTGTAAATACAGGAAACTTTCAGTGTAAATACAGTAAACCTGCACTGCAAACACATTGTAAATACAGTACAATTTCACTGTAAACACAGGAAACTTTCACTGTAAATACAGTAAACTTTAACTGTAAACACTATGTAAATACAGTAAAATTTCACGGTAAATACAGTAAACATTCACTGTAAACACACTGTAAATAGAGAAAGCTTTCACTGTAAACACAGTAAACTTTCACTGTAAACACACTGTTAATACAGTAAATAAACTGTAAACACATTGTAAATATTTGGTGGATTATGTTTTTTGTGTAAGAAACAGCTCATTTCACTAATGAACCAGTTTTCATGAAACATGGCGAGAAGATTGTTATGGAGTATATCTTGTTTTAAATGAATTAATAATTTTTTTCTTCTTTTTTGTCTTTTTGAAAACTGGTCTTAATCCTGTCTTTTCCAGGCTGACCTATGGTCACGCTGGCACCGTCCATCATGGTGTGGTCTATATCTCCGGTGGTCATGACACTCAGATTGGCCCGTATCGACAAGATGTCCTGAGTTATGAGCCATCACAGGATGCATGGGTGGAGTGCCAGCCCATGTCTGTGGCCCGAGGGTGGCACTGCATGGCTTCCCTCAACCACCTCATCTATGCCATCGGTGGAAGTGATGACCATGAAGACACCACCGAGCGTTTTGA
Organism: Thalassophryne amazonica; assembly: GCF_902500255.1. Classification (NCBI taxonomy): domain Eukaryota; kingdom Metazoa; phylum Chordata; class Actinopteri; order Batrachoidiformes; family Batrachoididae; genus Thalassophryne; species Thalassophryne amazonica. Next base: position 4,512,794 of record NC_047110.1, read on the forward strand.
CATCTTGGACGTTGAGTCCTTGGACCCACGCTATGGCCAGTGGACACAGGTGGCACCACTGCTATTGCCCAACAGTGAGGCAGGACTTGCAGTTTGGGGGAGTCAGATCTATGTGCTCGGTGGGTATAGCTGGGAGAGAATGGTGTTCTCTAGAGCCACCCAGGTTTACGACCCTGACCAGGACTCGTGGTCCAGAGGATTTGACTTGCCAAAATGCACAGCTGGAGCCTCTGCCTGTGTGTGCACTGTGAAGCACTCATCATTGTCCTCCTCTTCTGACAGGAAGAAGGTGGGCACAGGATGAAACCAACCTGCCTCCACAGATGGTCCTCCCCCCCTACAGAAGAGTCTGACTGAAGTAGTGCAGATCCCAGAACAGAACAGAATTTAAACGCTGTCATGTCTGTATCTGTACAACGTAATGTGTAGGCCCAGAGTTTTCGCATTTGAAAAATGGAACTGTTTAGAATCCCCCCCCCCCCCCCCCCCCCGAAAAAATGGATTTTAAAAAATCCAAAATGGCTGCCATTTCACTTCTTTTATACACTCAAAAATAAAAATAAAACAAAAATATAAACGCAACACTTTTGGTTTTGCTCCCATTTTGTATGAGATGAACTCAAAGATCTCAAACTTTTTCCACATACACAATATCACCATTTCCCTCAAATATTGTTCACAAACCAGTCTAAATCTGTGATAGTGAGCACTTCTCCTTTGCTGAGATAATCCATCCCACCTCACAGGTGTGCCATATCAAGATGCTGATTAGACACCATGATTAGTGCACAGGTGTGCCTTAGACTGTCCACAATAAAAGGCCACTCTGAAAGGTGCAGTTTTATCACACAGCACAATGCCACAGATGCCGCAAGATTTGAGGGAGTGTGCAATTGGCATGCTGACCGCAGGAATGTCAACCAGAGCTGTTGCTCGTGTATTGAATGTTCATTTCTCTTCCATAAGCCGTCTCCAAAGGCGTTTCAGAGAATTTGGCAGTACATCCAACCAGCCTCACAACCGCAGACCACGTGTAACCACACCAGCCCAGGACCTCCACATCCAGCATGTTCACCTCCAAGATCGTCTGAGACCAGCCACTCGGACAGCTGCTGAAATAATCGGTTTGCTTAACCAAAGAATTTCTGCACAAACTGTCAGAAACCGTCTCACGGAAGCTCATCTGCATGCTCATCGTCCTCATCGGGGTCTTGACCTGACTCCAGTTCGTCGTCGTAACCGACTGGAGTGGGCAAATGCTCACATTTGCTGGCATTTGGCACGTTGGAGAGGTGTTCTCTTCACGGATGAATCCCGATTCACATCGTTCATGGCAGATGGCAGACAGCGTATGTGGCGTCGTGTGGATGAGCGGTTTTCTGATGTCAATGTTGTGGATCGAGTGGCCCATGGTGGCGGTGGGGTTATGGTATGGGCAGACGTCTGTTATGAACGAAGAACACAGGTGCGTTTTATTGATGGCATTTTGAATGCACAGAGATACCGTGACGAGATCCTGAGGCCCATTGTTGTGCCATACATCCAAGAACATCACCTCATGTTGCAGCAGGATAATGCACGGCCCCATGTTGCAAGGATCTGTACACAATTCTTGGAAGCTGAAAATGTCCCAGTTCTTGCATGGCCGGCATACTCACCGGACATGTCACTCATTGAGCATGTTTGGGATGCTCTGGACCGGCGTATACGACAGCGTGTACCAGTTCCTGCCAATATCCAGCAACTTCACACAGCCATTGAAGAGGAGTGGACCAACATTCCACAGGCCACAATTGACAACCTGATCAACTCTATGCGAAGGAGATGTGTTGCACTGCATGAGGCAAATGGTGGTCACACCAGATACTGACTGGTATCCCCCCCCCCAATAAAACAAAACTGCACCTTTCAGAGTGGCCTTTTATTGTGGGCAGTCTAAGGCACACCTGTGCACTAATCATGGTGTCTAATCAAATCAAATCAAAATCAAATCAATTTTATTTATATAGCACCAAATCACAACAAACAGTTGCCCCAAGGCGCTTTATATTGTAAGGCAAAGCCATACAATAATTACGGAAAAACCCCAACGGTCAAAACGACCCCCTGTGAGAAAGCACTTGGCGACAGTGGGAAGGAAAAACTCCCTTTTAACAGGAAGAATCCTCCAGCAGAACCAGGCTCAGGGAGGGGCAGTCTTCTGCTGGGACTGGTTGGGGCTGAGGGGAGAGAATCAGGAAAAAGACATGCTGTGGAGGGGAGCAGAGATTAATCACTAATGATTAAATGCAGAGTGGTGCATACAGAGCAAAAAGAGAAAGAAACACTCAGTGCATCATGGGAACCCCCCAGCAGTCTAAGTCTATAGCAGCATAACTAAGGGATGGTTCAGGGTCACCCGTTCCAGCCATAACTACATTTACTCTGATGGACTACCCAGCAGTGGGGAATAAGTTTCATTACACTAGAAGTCTTTCAGAAAGCGCTGTAACTAGGTTTAAGGATATGATTCCTTCTTTATGTTCTCTAATGTCATATACCAACACAGTGCAGAGTAGCTACCTAAACTCTGTAAGTGAGATAGAGTATCTCGTCAGTAGTTTTACATCCTCATTGAAGACAACTTTGGATGCTGTAGCTCATCTGAAAAAGAGAGCTTTAAATCAGAAGTGCCTGACTCCGTGGTATAACTCACAAACTTGCAGCTTAAAGCAGATAACCCGTAAGTTGGAGAGGAAATGGCGTCTCACTAATTTAGAAGATCTTCACTTAGCCTGGAAAAAGAGTCTGTTGCTCTATAAAAAAGCCCTCCGTAAAGCTAGGACATCTTACTACTCATCACTAATTGAAGAAAATAAGAACAACCCCAGGTTTCTTTTCAGCACTGTAGCCAGGCTGACAAAGAGTCAGAGCTCTATTGAGCCGAGTATTCCTTTAACTTTAACTAGTAATGACTTCATGACTTTCTTTGCTAATAAAATTTTAACTATTAGAGAAAAAATTACTCATAACCATCCCAAAGACGTATCGTTATCTTTGGCTGCTTTCAGTGATGCCGGTATTTGGTTAGACTTTCTCTCCGATTGTTCTGTCTGAGTTATTTTCATTAGTTACTTCATCCAAACCATCAACATGTCTATTAGACCCCATTCCTACCAGGCTGCTCAAGGAAGCCCTACCATTAATTAATGCTTCGATCTTAAATATGATCAATCTGTCTTTATTAGTTGGCTATGTACCACAGGCTTTTAAGGTGGCAGTAATTAAACCATTACTTAAAAAGCCATCACTTGACCCAGCTATCTTAGCTAATTATAGGCCAATCTCCAACCTTCCGTTTCTCTCAAAAATTCTTGAAAGGGTAGTTGTAAAACAGCTAACTGATCATCTGCAGAGGAATGGTTACAAATGATCTTCTTATGAAGGTTACAAATGATCTTCTTATGGCCTCAGACAGTGGACTCATCTCTGTGCTTGTTCTGTTAGACCTCAGTGCTGCTTTTGATACTGTTGACCATAAAAATTTTATTACAGAGATTAGAGCATGCCATAGGTATTAAAGGTACTGCGCTGTGGTGGTTTGAATCATATTTATCTAATAGATTACAATTTGTTCATGTAAATGAGGAATCTTCTTCACAGACTAAGGTTAATTATGGAGTTCCACAAGGTTCTGTGCTAGGACCAATTTTATTCACTTTATACATTCTTCCCTTAGGCAGTATTATTAGACGGCATTGCTTAAATTTTCATTGTTACGCAGATGATACCCAGCTTTATCTATCCATGAAGCCAGAGGACACACACCAATTAGCTAAACTGCAGGATTGTCTTACAGACATAAAGACATGGATGACCTCTAATTTCCTGCTTTTAAACTCAGATAAAACTGAAGTTATTGTACTTGGCCCCACAAATCTTAGAAACATGGTGTCTAACCAGATCCTTACTCTGGATGGCATTACCCTGACCTCTAGTAATACTGTGAAAAATCTTGGAGTCATTTTTGATCAGGATATGTCATTCAAAGCACATATTAAACAAATATGTAGGACTACTTTTTTGCATTTATGCAATATCTCTAAAATTAGAAAGGTCTTGTCTCAGAGTGATGCTGAAAAACTAATTCATGCATTTATTTCCTCTAGGCTGGACTATTGTAATTCATTATTATCAGGTTGTCCTAAAAGTTCCCTGAAAAGCCTTCAGTTAATTCAAAATGCTGCAGCTAGAGTACTAACGGGGACTAGAAGGAGAGAGCATATCTCACCCATATTGGCCTCTCTTCATTGGCTTCCTGTTAATTCTAGAATAGAAATTAAAATTATTCTTCTTACTCATAAGGTTTTGAATAATCAGGTCCCATCTTATCTTAGGGACCTCATAGTACCATATCACCCCAATAGAGCGCTTCGCTCTCAGACTGCAGGCTTACTTGTAGTTCCTAGGGTTTGTAAGAGTAGAATGGGAGGCAGAACCATCCCTTAGTTATGCTGCTATAGACTTAGACTGCTGGGGGGTTCCCGTGTTTCTTTCTCTTTTTGCTCTGTATGCACCACTCTGCATTTAATCATTAGTGATTGATCTCTGCTCCCCTCCACAGCATGTCTTTTTCCTGATTCTCTCCCCTCAGCCCCAACCAGGCCCAGCAGAAGACTGCCCCTCCCTGAGCCTGGTTCTGCTGGAGGTTTCTTCCTGTCGCCAAGTGCTTGCTCACAGGGGGTCGTTTTGACCGTTGGGGTTTTTCCGTAATTATTGTATGGCTTTGCCTTACAATATAAAGCGCCTTGGGGCAACTGTTTGTTGTGATTTGGCGCTATATAAATAAAATTGATTTGATTTGATATAGCACCCCTTTGGCACATATTGTGGTGTTTTGGTATTACCTTTCACTGCAGTGCTGATGATACTAAGTTATACATGCTGATAACTGCTGGTAATCTCATTCACATAAAATCCTTAGAAGATTGCCCTTGCATCAGTGAGAAGCTGGATGTCTAGTAAACTCCTACTTTTAAACTCTGATAAGACTGAAATGATGGTTCTTGGTCCAGTGAGACATCGGCATCAATTTGACCAGTTAATGCTTAGCCTAGGCTCGTGTGTTATACATCACACTGACAAAGTGAGGAACCTTGGGGTAATTTTTGATCCTATGTTGTCCTTTGACCTCCACATTAAAGATATTAATGAGGACTGCTTTCTTCCACCTGTGAAATATAGCGAAGATTCATCCCATCCGGTCTGTGACTGATGCTGAGACTCTGGTTCATGCATTTGTCTCTTCTAGATTGGACTACTGCAATGTTCCTTTTTCTGGTTTACTGCAGTTCAGCATTCGGGGTCTCCAATTGGTTCAAAATGTTGCTGCCAGTCTTTTGACACAAAGCAGAAGGTTTGACCACATTACACCCAAATTGGCGTCTCTTCACTGGCTTCCTGTCCCAGTGAGATCAGATTTTAAGGTTCTGCCTACCATCGACAATCGGTTGTCCGATTGTCCGGGACAAGTGTAAAATGTGATCGCACAAGCAATATGCTCAAATCGTTGTCTGACCGGACAAAGTGGTATTTTTTGGTTTAAAACATTCAAATTCTTTACTTTCATTGCTCGAAACAAAAACACCTGACCGCCGCCTTTTTGTTTTCTTATTTACATCACGTCTTGTCTCGCACCTCGCGAGAAAGCATTTTTTCCCGCCACTCTACATGCAGTGGACAATCGGAAAACATATCACAGGATTCTCCCCAGACAATGGAACAACGGGGCCACCATCATAGTGTCATACTCTGCTTTATAGTCTGCCCTGCTCTTAGGTAGTTTTCTAAAATACAGACAGGCTGTTTGTGCTGAACTTCCCACTTGTCCCTCCCCCGCCGGCAGGCTGCAGCTCAGAGAGCACAGTGGAAAAAAAAAACTGGGTCAAAGTCTTCAGATAAAAAGAGCTCCTTCTGCTTGCATAGCCCCAGAAATTCATTTATAGGCTTTATTTTACAGTTGAAAGCCTTCATGTTTCCAAAGTTTGCTCAAATATGGTCTGAGAGTGAAGAGACTCTCGGTCCCTCACACAGAGAGAGAGAGAGAGAGAGAGAGAGAGAGAGAGGAGGGAAAAGTGTGAACATCAGACGCTACATGCTGTAAAAATGCAGCTAAGCAATTTTAATAAACAATCATTTTCACCACACAGCCTCTGTGAAACAGAAAAGTGTGAAAAACTGATTCAGAAAGTTTTTCATCCAGGATTCATCTTTAAAAGAGCAGATTTACTCCTTTACTTCTTCCGGAATTATTTTTTTCATTTTCTTTATTATCTTATTATTTATTATTTTTCATTTTATTTTTATTATTGTTGTTTCTGCACCAATGACACCAGCTCAAATTACTTGTATGTGAGAACTTACTTGGCAATAAATTGGATTCTGATTTGACAATCAAATCAGTCCAGATTTAGCTCTTGTTCAAACAAGACAATTAAGGGTTATATTGTTTTGTTTTGTTTTTAATAAGTATGCAATTCCACTCAAAAATGTTGAAAAAAAAAAAAAGCTAAAATGTCAACATGACAGAAAAACTGCCTGGACTCTTACTGGATTAAAGGTACAGTGTGTCATTTTTAAAAAAGAGAGCAAATGTTCTGTCCATCAAATATTAATGTGATTTTAAACTTTTCAATGTCATTTATTTTCTTAATATAGACAGAAACATACAAAAAAGAACTTTGATATTACAACATAAGTGTACATTTTTTGTCTATTATTCTTGTTTCTGTGAAGGCTCTCGGTTGTCCAGGTGGTTTCCATAGTGGAGAAGCTTGAATCTTCAACTGCTTCAACTGGTTGCTTGACGCGAGGACATTTCGCTTCAAATCGCAAAAGCTTCCTCAGCTAAAATTCTTGCTCTGGTAGTCTGACTTCTGTCTTGCACCTTGAAGAGAAGAACAAACAAAAGCCACAAAAGCTGGAGTTTTAAACCTAACCAGACCCCTCCTACCGAGAGGTAGACTGCTATTGGCTAGTGACTAAACAATTGCTTTAATTAGCACCTATTGTGCTCTAGTTAGCACCCTCCTAATGACAGGGTAGCTGTCCCTCCTAACGATGGGACTGACGCCTCTCCTGATGACGTGAATGACCCATTACCATGAACAAAAGACTGAAACTGCTTTGACCAGAGTACCCCATTGTAAACAGGGGACAAAGCGTGTCTCAGACCCCCTCCTCGGTTGAGGCTGGGTTTCAACTGTTTCACATACAATGCCTCCTTCACCCCTCCCCTCTCTCAAACCATTTCTTCTCTCTGGCTAAGATTTTAACTTCCTTGTCCTCAAACTTGTGGTTAGTGTCTTTAAGGTGGAGATGAACTGCAGACTGAGGTCCACTGGCGCCCTCTCTGCGGTGCTGGTATAGCCTTTTGTGTAACGGCTGCTTAGTCTCACCTATGTAGTGTTCGTTACAGTTTTCCTGACATCTAGAATAGAATAGAATGCTTTTATTGTCCCGTAGTGCAAAGGTGTAAAAAAGTAAATATAAAAAGACAAATAAGAATATATACATGTATATACAAAGGAGTCAGTAGGTGTATATAAATAGTAGTCTGCACTATTCATCGCATTCACCCTTATAAAAAATAAATACAATGAATAGTGCAGACTGTACGCTAATGTGCATTCAATACCCGTATTGCACTTGGGTAGAACATGTTGGTGAGTCTGGATGTGTGGGCCTTGATGGACCGGTACCTCTTTCCTGAGGGCAGCAATGAAAACAGGCTGTGCCCAGGGTGTGAACCATCAAAGCTGATGCTGCTGGCCCTGCGCAGACATCTGGTGTTATAGATGTCTGACAAGAGAAGGACAGCTGCGCTCCTATGATGTTCTGTGCTGACTTCTCTCTCCAGAGCCTTCTTGTCAGCCTGAGAGCAGCTCCTGTACCACACCAAGATGTTGTTGGTGCGGACGCTCTCTACAGAACACCTATGGAAGGACAGCAGCAGTTCCTGGGACAGGTTGACCTTCCTCAGTGACCTTAAAAAGTACAGACACTGCTGTGCCTTTTTCACAAGGGCATTGATGTTAGTACCCCATGTAAGGTCCTGAGAAATGTATGTTCCCAGGAACGTGAAGTCACTGACCCTCTCTATGGTGTCTCCCTGAATGAGAAGGGGGGGGGGGGGTTCTCCCTCTTCCACCTGAAATCTAGCACCAACTCCTGTGTCTTTGAGGAGTTAAGTGAGGGGTTATTTAGGGAGCACCAAGTAGTGAGGTTCAGGACCTCCTCTCTGTAGGCCATCTCATCGTTGTGAATCAGCCAGACCGCAGTAGTGTCATCCGCAAATTTGACAAAGATGTTGCTGCTGTGGGTTGGTGCACAGTCATGGGTGTACAAAGTGTACAGCATGGGGCTAATCCTCGCCCTCGGCCCGTGCTACGAGCATTCTGACAGTTTAAATGAGTCAACACCCCCGAGTCACACTAACTGTCATATTCATCCTGCTGTAACCAGGTTTCTGTAAGGCAGAATAAATCAATATGTTGATCAATTATTATATCATTTACTAACAGGGACTTAGAAGAGAGAGACCTAATGTTTAATAGACCACATTTAACTGTTTTAGTCTGTGGTGCAGTTGAAGGTGCTATAAGCTACAAATAAGCTACACTTATTACAAGTACCATTACTGCTAAAGGAGGCCGAGGAATAAAACATTCCACACCCAGAGCAGAGAAGTGCGGGAGAGACAGGAGAAGCCACCATGCTAAACCGGCTAAGAGCTAGTAGCTGCGCTAAGCTAGCGGATTCCTAAAAACACAAAGTGGATAATGTGTAAATAATTTAGAGGTGATTCAGCAGAGGGAGTGCTTTAGTTAAGGCACGTGAAGATTACACTGTGAAACAAATTGTTATCTAGTTATCTAGATCAATCTAACTACGCAGATTAAACAGCTAACAGATACAGAAAAACACCGCTGTGCTCCAGAACAGGAAGTGATACAATACCGCAGTGAGAGCCAACCACCAGTGTGAGAGCTAACCACCAGTCAACCACCAGTTCCTGCCACAGCATCTTGCAAGAAGATGCTACGAACGCACACTGCATACAGTGGTCTCGTGCACACATGATACATGGGTCTCACCAGAAATTTTTAGTATAGCGGTGCTGTTGGCAATTATCGCCCGAGGTGGTGAGTCATTTTGACTGGTTTTAGATGCAATTAAAGCAAGAATCATAGAAAACATGGTGACCAACTGTGGGCATGAGGCCCTGGCACTGGTGCATAAGCTGGAAAAGACTAACTTAGTTAGCTAGTTAAAACTAACTTAACTAGCTAAATTTACAAACCACTTAAGATTTAACCTGAGATGCAAACAAAACAATGTCATTCCCAAACGCATGAAGCAAAAGGCACTAGAAGCAGGTCACACAGCAGAAAAGATCCAGCACAGTTATCTTAGGAAGATTTTGGGTCTTAGAATTAGAAGGCTTCATTTTAAAATATTAGACCTCCAAAATGTTCTTGATAGTCTTCACAAAAGGTTAGAAACTTTAGTGGGGGAAGAGGCCCATAATAAGATCACAAAGTTCATAGTTAAAATTCAAATGGCTGAGCATTTAAAAAGTAAGGAGCGGCAAATCAGGAAGTTTCACAACCTTTTAGTGCAGAAAAGGCGTACTTTCAGTGGGAGTTTTAAAGATATACCCAGACAAATTAGTGTCAACAGGGAAAATTGGGTAAAGAATCTCTCCGACAGGGTTCTTACACAGACAGAAAAGGATGTGCTCGCTAAAGAACTAAATTTCTCAGTGACCCCTAAACATATACTGACAGTAGATTACATCACTGCAGTAGAGTCAGCAATTAAACATAACAGTCTGTCAGAGTCAGAAGCTGGGGACCTCCAACTAAAAGTCACAGCAGTGCTGAACAGTGCTAAACCTCCTCCGTCCAACATCACAGGAGAAGAACGGAAAGCTCTGTCAGCACTGCAGAAGGACCAAAGCATCCTTATCCTGCCAGCGGAAAAAAGGCACATGCACGATGGTCCTGAACACATCGGACTACGAGGCCAAGATAACAACTTGCTCAGTGACTCCAATACTTACGAGCATCTGAAGAGAGACCCCACAAGCGGCTAGAAGAAAAAAATCATTAACTACCTCCAAAACTTGGAGAAGAAGGGACTCATCGACAGGCAGGCATACTACAGGCTGTACCCTGGGGACGCCACTCCATGGATCTATGGACTGCCCAAAATCCACACGTGCCACTCAGGCCTATTGTATCAATCAATCAATCAACTTTTTTTTTATATAGCGCCAAATCACAACAAACAGTTGCCCCAAGGCGCTCAAAACGACCCCCTATGAGCAAGCACTTGGCTACAGTGGGAAGGAAAAACTCCCTTTTAACAGGAAGAAACCTCCAGCAGAACCAGGCTCAGGGAGGGGCAGTCTTCTGCTGAGACTGGTTGGGGCTGAGGGACATGCTGTGGAGGGGGGCAGAAATCGATCACTAATGATTAAATGCAGAGTGATGCATACGGAGCAAAAAGAGAAACAGTGCATCATGGGAACCTCCCCACAGTCTACGTCTAAAGCAGCATAACCAAGGGATGGTCCAGGGTCACCTGATCCAGCCCTAACTATAAGCCTTAGCGAAAAGGAAAGTTTTAAGCCTAATCTTAAAAGTAGAGAGGGTATCTGTCTCCCTGATCTGAATTGGGAGCTGGTTCCACAGGAGAGGAGCCTGAAAGCTGAAGGCTCTGCCTCCCATTCTACTCTTACAAACCCTAGGAACTACAAGTAAGCCTGCAGTCTGAGAGCGAAGCGCTCTATTGGGGTGATATGGTACTACGAGGTCCCTAAGATAAGATGGGACCTGATTATTCAAAACCTTATAAGTAAGAAGAAGAATTTTAAATTCTACGAGGTCTGTCAATAAAGTATAGGTCCTTTTTATTTTTTTCAAAAACTATATGGATTTCATTCATGTTTTTACGTCAGACATGCTTGAACCCTCGTGCGCATGCGTGAGTTTTTCCACGCCTGTCGGCGACGTCATTCACCTGTGAGCACTCCTTGTGGGAGGAGTCGTCCAGCCCCCTCGTCGGAATTCCTTTGTCTGAGAAGTTGCTGAGAGACTGGCGCTTTGTTTGATCAAAATTTTTTCTAAACCTGTGAGACACATCAAAGTGGACACGGTTCGAAAAATTCAGCTTGTTTTCAGTGAAAATTTTAACGGCTGATGAGAGATTTTGAGGTGATACCTGATGGTCCTGAACCATCCCTTAGTTATGCTGCTATAGACTTAGACTGCTGGGGGGTTCCCATGATGCACTGTTTCTTTCTCTTTTTGCTCTGTATGCACCACTCTGCATTTAATCTTTAGTGATTGATCTCTGCTCCCCTCCACAGCATGTCTTTTTCCTGGTTCTCTCCCTCAGCCCCAACCAGTCCCAGCAGAAGACTGCCCCTCCCTGAGCCTGGTTCTGCTGGAGGTTTCTTCCTGTTAATAGGAAGTTTTTCCTTCCCACTGTTGCCAAGTGCTTGCTCATAGGGGGTCGTTTTGACCGTTGGGGTTTTTCTGTGATTATTGTATGGCTTTTGCCTTACAATATAAAGCACCTTGGGGCAACTGTTGTTGTGATTTGGCGCTATATAAATAAAATTGATTTGATTTGATAACGAACATCGCATCGATTAACACGCCTTTTGAAGAATACATTAAACAGAATGACTTTTCTAAAACCTCAGAAACCGGGCCAGATACCAGGGAAAACACCAGTCAAACGCAAAGCATCAACCCCTGCAAGTGTAGAAGCTTCAAAGAAGAGGTATGAAGAGAAAGAAAGAGAGAGGAAGTTTGTGAGTAGCTGGACACAGGATTATCTGTGACTGGGGCACAAGGAAGAGGACAACACAATATACTGCCATGTCTGTCAGGATTTTCCTTCAATTGCGGACCAGTAAGTCATTTTTAAATGTTGAAATAAAAGAATTTGATTTGCTTTATCAAAAAAACATACTGGCAAATGATCATGCATTGAACAGTGATGAATTCAGAAAACATGGATAGCGAGATGACTGGATAGCGAGCTACTTAGACAGTAGGTATCAGTGTGTCCACTTTGGTGGGACAAATTCTGAGTTTTTGAAGATTACTTGTGGGGTGCCCCAGGGTTCAGTCCTTGGGCCACTGTTGTTCCTTTTGTATATTAATGATATATGTTTGGTTTCTAAGTATGTAAGTTGTATTTTATTTGCGGACGATACGACTTTGTTTTGTAGTGGGGATCATTTGGGACACGATGGAGAACGAATTACATACATTTAAAAAATGGTTTGATTTAAATAATCACTCCATTTTGGTAAAACTAAGTGTATGATATTTGGGAATAAGACCAGGAATTTAAGCAAAAAACTATTACTACATGATATTGAAATTGTAACAGATACAAAATTTCTTGGTGTTCATATTGATGATAGATTAAGCTGGAAAACACATTAACTATGTTAAAACTAAAATGTCAAAAGCCATTGCAATTCTGCACAAAGCCCAGAACTTCATCACCCAACATGCATTGACCACTTTATATCACGCATTACTTGTTCCATATATGACATATTGTGTCGATGTTTGGGGAAATACATACAGAACTAATACTAAACCAGTTTTTCTGTTGCCAAAGAAAGCCATAAGAATTATCAGTAATAAACCATATTGAGAGCTAACATTCGTTATTTGCTTGTCTGCAAATTTTAAAATTCTGGGACTTGGTTGATTATATTACAATACAGATTATGTATAAAGTTAAAAATAAGCTTTTGCCTTCACATGTCCAGAATCTGTTTAAAATGAGAGACTCCAGCTACTGGTGAGAGGAACATTATTATTTGAGAAATTGAAGATCCGTACTACTGTTAAAAGTCATTGTGTTTCTGTCAGGGGTGTTAATATTTGGAATAATTGTCCTGATAATATTAAAATACTTGGTACATTGGTTGGTTTTAAAAGGCTTTACAAAAAGAATATATTTACCTGTTATAGGTTGAAGGATTAGGTTTACATTTTGTCACTGTTTACTCTTACTTGTTTGGTTGTGTTTTGAAATTTTGTGATTAAGTTAAATTGTTTATGCACTTTTTTCTTTTTCTTTCCTCTCTTATCTTGTACAGTTATGACCATATGTGTAGCTGTGTATGTATGTCTATATATGTATATGTGTGTATATGTATATATACATTCTTTATTTTAATGGTATAAGGGGAGGGTGCTTATAAGGTTTGCTTCTGCCTTCACCCTTTCGGCCACAGGGGTTTTCGTACGTTGTTTCTTTTATGTTTTGTTATTGCCTTTGTTGTTGCTCAGTTGTGTGCCGGATAAATAAATTCAGTTCAATTCAACACACAGGAGAGAAGCATATTGGCATTTACCAATTATTTAAATATTTTCCCCAATTATGAACAATCGCAGGAGAGAAACATTATGTGCTGTGTCTTGGTTAACAGATTAAAAGGCTAGAGGCTGTGCATGCAATATGTAATAAAATGTATTTTTTGGAAATTGAATTTTACCCCCCACACAGGAGAGAAGCAATTTATGAAAAAGTGTCATTTCAGTACTTCCACAGAGCATGCCCCCAGACACCCCTAGGTGGCACACGCCATTGGCGTGTGTATCGCGTGCCTTTAGCACACTTCACGCGGCTTGCGCCTGCGGCACTCGCTTGTCCGGACAACCAGCTTTTCCTATAGGAGAAGTAAACTGCCAGGGTTACTTGTTCTATGGACAAGTACACTAAAAATCTTAATGTCAATGCCTGTTCTGCTACTAGTCTATAAAATTATTCATGGACTGGCACCTAGCTGCTTAGCTGACCTAATTAAACCCTACATACCAGCCCGGGTTTTGCGTTCTCAGGGTGTAGGACTACTTAGTGTCCCTAGGGTGAATAAAAAGTCTGCGGGTCAGAGCTTTCTCTTAATCGTGCCCCTGTTCTGTTGAATGATCTCCCTGTGTCAATAAAACAGATTCTGTAGAGACTTTCAAGTCCAAACTTAAGACGCACTTATTTTCCCTTTCGTATGGCTAGCATACTGTCGTAGTATGTTTTATGCTTTTTACTAATTTTATGAAGAAACGGAGCGGGCCGCAGGCTCAACTTTATCTAATGTCTGAGTCTTTTACTGAAGCTAATGCTGCATTTACACATAGGCAGGACACATTACGAATGTCATATTTGCGTCATTCTTGGCACATTACTGACATTCTTAACGTGACTTAATGCATCTGAATAGGTTTCTTAATAGTGCATGTTGGTGCATGATATTCGTGATTTTTAGCTGTCAGATCTTCCACGGATGTCACGCACCACCCTCATGTCGTGGATGTCGCAACTGAGCATGTTGATCCGTCTTGATTAGTGGTGATCCTCAATAGAGCATGACAGCGTTCTTCTCTGATGTGCGCACAAATAAACCCTGTTGCACCACATTCAGTTTCATTGTTGCAGTATGCTGAAGTCTCATTCCAGTGTTCATTAGTGCGCTCCTGCAAGTGTTCCACCTGCCGCTGTGCTTGATGTTTGGGAAATGCATGAGACGAGAGCTGCATGGAGCCACACATCTGGCTCTCTCCGTCTCCTCCTCCTCCTCCTCCTCTCTGTGCCACTCCATGGCACAGAGCCCAACGAAGAATGCAGTCAGAGTTCTTTTGCTGTGGCTTTTGAGGAGCAAACTGGAGTGATCTAAATTGTATGGGTTGGGGGGTGTGTGTGGAGACAATTCACCTCATTCACAACGTGACAGAACCTAACGATGTGCTGTTACGCGCAATAGTGCAGAACATTATTCTTGACCGTGCGTAATGGTTGCTGGTAATTCGCCAGCAACACGTGCCATTAATCGTAACGTGTGGTAACGGGTTGTAGCAGTTCCTCAGGAGACCTGACGTTTCTGCCTCAAATCATCACATTCGTGATCAGCGGCCAAGAATGTGTACTTCGTGGCATTCGTGACTTGCCGTCGTTATGTGTAAACGCAGCATTAGGGCAAGTGTTCAGCGATCACCTTGGTGTTACTTCTGTTTTTCTTGTTTAATGCTGACAAATTGTACTGTATTTCTTGTCTTTCTGATGCCTGATTGTTTTTTCTCTCTGTTTGAGGTGCAGCTCCATCCAGAGATGGGTGTCGTGTCTGTTTCTGAAACCTTCCTGTCCTGTGCACGGCAACATTTCCTCTATATTCATTCTGTAAATTGTTTTGTAAATTGTGTCGGGATCGTGGCCCAAGCAGAGGGTCACCCCTTTGAGTCTGGTCTGCTTGAGCTTTCCTCCTCAAATCATCACAGGGAGTTTTTCCTTACCGCTGTCACCTGTGTGCTTGCTCTGGGGGTTGGTAAGGTTAGACCTTACTTGTGTGAAGCACCTTTGTTGTGATTTGGTGCTATATAAATAAAATAAACTGAATTGAAAACAAATAAATAAATAAATGCAGATTATTTTATTACCTCCTTGGTGGATGCAACAATGGACTGAGTGCTAACCAGCAGCTAAAGCTCCAGTCCTCACATGATCATTCATATAGTTCAGCTGTTTCAAATGTTAAACCCATTCACACCCTAAGTAAATATATTTGTAATCTGACCGGATTCATTATCACAACCTGATGAGAAGATGTTCTTGTTTTGGAAGAGGATGTCTGGGAAATACTTTACAACCCCAATACCAATGAAGTTGGGACATTGTGTAAAATGTAAATAAAAACAGAATACATCCATCCCTTTTCTTCCGCTTTATCCGGAGTCGGGTCGCGGGGGCAGTAGCTCAAGCAAAGCCGCCAAAACCTCCCGATCCACACACACCTCCCCCGGGGGAACCCCAAGGCGCTCCCAAGCCAGCCGAGAGACATAATCCCTCCAGCGGAACACCTCTCCAGCGAGGCGTCCAGGGGGCATCCGGAAAAGATGCCTGAGCCACCTCAACTGACTCCTTTCGATGTGGAGGAGCAGCGGCTCGACTCCGAGCTCCTCCCGAGTGACCGAGCTCCTCACCCTATCTCTAAGGGAGCGCCCAGCCACCCTGCGGAGGAAACTCATCTCGGCCGCTTGTACCCGCGATCTCATTCTTTCGGTCATGAGCCAACTCTCATGACCATAGGTGAGGATCGGAACGTAGATCGATCGGTAAATCGAGAGCTTTGCCCCCCTACTCAGCTCTCTCTTCACCACGACAGTCCGATACAGCGACCGCATCACTGCAGATGCTGCACCGATCCGTCTATCGATCTCACGCTCCATCCGTCCCTCACTTGTGAACAAGACCCCGAGATACTTAAACTCCTCCACTTGAGGCAAGGACACTCCACCGACCTGAAGAGGGCAAAGCACCTTTTTCCGGTCGAGAACCATGGCCTCGGATTTGGAGGTGCTGATTTTGGATGATGATTTTTGACTTTTGTGGATTTCGGGTAACATATAAAACACAGGAGTCACAGGGTGTTTACAATTCAGAAAGGAATGTTCATTTTTAGATATCCAGTGCATTCTCAAGGCATTATCTGTAATATCTATGATTCTTCTCTGAAAATCTTTAGTTGGATTGGCACTTAGTCTTCTGTAAAATTCTTCATCATCAAGTTGGCGATAGGCCTCTTTCTTATAATCAGCCATGTTCTGCACAACAATTGCACCGCCCTTGTCAGCGGGCTTGATTATTATGTTAGTATCCTTAGAAAGTTCTTGAATAGCCAACTTTTCATTTGGGCTGATGTTTGAATAATCGGCATTTTCTTTAAAGTTCTCCAAGATTTCACCCTCAACCATTCTGCAAAATGTTTGAATAGAGGGGTTTGGACAAAGAGGATTGAATTTACTTTTATTTTTGAACACCGGTCCACTTGATTCTTGTGTCTTAGAGTCCCTGAACATACGAGGTCTGTTTATAAAGTATAGGTCCTTTTAATTTTTTTCAAAAACTATATGGATTTCATTCATATGTTTTAACGTCAGACATGCCTGAACCCTCGTGCGCACGCGTGAGTTTTTCCACGCCTGTCGGTGACGTCATTCACCTGTGAGCACTCCTTGTGGGAGGAGTTGTCCAGCCCCTCGTCGGAATTCCTTTGTCTGAGAAGTTGCTGAGAGACTGGCGCTTTGTTTGATCAAAATTTTTTCTAAACCTGTGAGACACATCGAAGTGGACACGGTTCGAAAAATTAAGCTGGTTTTCAGTGAAAATTTTAACGTCTGATGAGAGATTTTGAGGTGATACGTCGGCGAGACGTCGTGCAGCACTCTCAGGCGCCATCATCAGCCTGTTTCAAGCTGAAAACCTCCACATTTCAGGCTCTATTGATCCAGGACGTCGTGAGAGAACAGAGAAGTTTCAGAAGAAGTCGGTTTCAGCATTTTATCCGGATATTCCACTGTTAAAGGAGATTTTTTTAATGAAAGACGTGCGGGCGGATTGCAGCGTCGGCTCGCAGCCGCCGCGACGCTCCGCCACAGGAAAAACACCTCTGTTGGAAGCCTTAAGGACAAGTTGGAACATGTCCAGCTGTTAAACAATTTCTCATATAGTCACTCCACTGAAAGCCATCAAAAGCCGCCTGGATTTTACAAATGGTTATCAACACGGAGGTGTTTTTCCTGTGCCGCCGCACCGCGCCGGCTGTGTCCCGACGCGCGGACCCGTCCGCACGTCTTTCATTAAAAAAATCTCCTTTAACAGTGGAATATCCGGACAAAATGCTGAAACCGACTTCTTCTGAAACGTCTCTGTTCTCTCATGACGTCCTGGATCAATAGAGCCTGAAATGTGGAGGTTTTAAGCTTGAAACAGGCTGACGACGGCGCCTGAGAGCGCTGCACGACGTCTCGCACCGTGGGAAGTCCTTAAAGCGACAGAATCACCTCAAAATCTCTCATCAGCCGTTAAAATTTTCACTGAAAACCAGCTTAATTTTTCGAACCGTGTCCACTTCGATGTGTCTCACAGGTTTAGAAAAAATTTTGATCAAACAAAGCGTCAGTCTCTCAGCAACTTCTCAGACAAAGGAATTCCGACGAGGGGCTGGACGACTCCTCCCACAAGGAGTGCTCACAGGCGAATGACATCACCGACAGGCGTGGAAAAACTCACGCATGCGCACGAGGGTTCAAGCATGTCTGACGTAAAAACATATGAATGAAATCCATATAGTTTTTGAAAAAAATAAAAAGGACCTATACTTTATGGACAGACCTCGTATATCTTAACTTAATCTTCCTGAAGAAGCGGTACAGTTCTATTTTGACTTCAAATGTGTCAGCTTCATATGTGGGGACAAAACTCAATCCTTTAGATAATAAAGAGAGTTGGTGGGCAGTAAGTGCCTTGTCAGAGAGGTTTATCACTGGGCTTTCGCCTTCTGACGGGTGTAGGGCTTGTTCCTGGTGGGAGCGTTTCTTCCCACGCCTCGTCTTCTGTTTTTTCCCATTTGACCGTTTTTTGATTGGCGATGTCCTGCTGGATGGGGGTAGCTGGTGGAAGACTCGGAGACACTTAAAAGGTCACTATCGGCTGTGGTTGAGTCAGACTGAGGGACACTTGCAGAGGGTTGTTGAGCTGGATTTTCACGTAGAAAATTGTAGACTTTCCCAAGCTGATAATCCATTGAATCTCTCTTGTATTTTCTGATTTTAGTGGTCATCAATCCATCTCCAAAGTCTTTCAAGGTTTGTTTGATTGAGTCATGAGTTTGTAGAAAATTCTCACCCAATTTCTGTTGCATTACTGTTTCATGATCTTTTATGTCATTTGATATGATGTCTTTTTGGTTGGTTACCTCCTCAATAATCAGTAGCATCAAATCCATGGAGCATTTGTTTAGGATTTCACACCATTTCTTAAAGTCTTTAGAACACTGGCATATTCTAGCCACAGATCCAGCCCTGTCTGAATTTTTTCAGGACCCTCCCCTCTTTGTTCACAAAAGAGGACCAAACCTCTGTAATAAATTGATTAGAGCTAACTCCTATCAAAGAAGGGAATTATCCCTGTGGAAATTGTGCTTATTGTCATAATTCAGTGAGAACAAATACCTTTAAGCTCTCTAGAACCGGTAAAAGTTTTGGAATCAGGGGAATAATCACATGCAATACGAAAAATGTTATCTATATGTTAACATGCCCATGTGACAAAATTTACATTGCTAAAACCACCCGTTCTCTGAAACAAAGAATAAGTGAACATAATGCTGCATTTACACATAACGACGACAAGTCACGAATGCCACGAAGTACACATTCTTGGCCGCTGATCACGAACGTGATGATTCGGGGCAGAGGCATCAGGTGTCCTCAGGAACTGCTGCAACCTGTTACCACACGTTACGATTAATGGCACGTGTTGCTGGAGAATTATCAGGAACCATTATGCATGGTCAAGAATAGTGTTTCGCGTTGTTGCGCGCTATTGCATGCGTAGTTGGGCTCTGTGCCATGGAGTGGAGCAGAGAGGAGGAGGACAGAGCCAGATGTGTGGCTTCATGCGGCTCTCGTCTCGTGCATTTTCCCAAACATCAGGCGCATGCAGCAGGTGGAACACCTGCAGGAGTGCGCTGAAGAGCACTGAAATTAGACTTTTAGCCAACTTGGCGTCAGCAATCAAACTGAATGGGGTGCAGCAGGGTTTAACTGTGTGCACGCTTCTTCCTCCGCCGGACTGGAGGAGGTGCAGAGATGTCTGGCTGCACGTGAGTCTCCTCTCGCTCCTCTGGTTGCTCAGACTTGTTCTCCCACTCATCGATTACAACAGCAGGTGGAACACCTGCAGGAGCATCCTGAGGAGCTTCAGCAGGAACTGTGGAACGACATTTGGAGCCGAGTATGTGCGCACATGACAGAAAACTGATCCGTCGTGGCGTGCAGTGAAATGTGACACCGCGTTTCAAGTTGTGTCAAAACTTGACAGTTTCCGTGTCACTTCGTAATAACGCGTGACAGTTTGGGCTCCAAGAACTATCACAGGAACCACTACGAACGTTGTCACACTCTATTAAGGATCACTACTTATCAAGACGGATCAATACGCTCAGTTGCGACCTCCACGACGTGAGACGAAATGAAGGTGGTGTGTGACATTCGTGGAAGAGTTTTTGACAGACAAAAACATGCTCCACGAACATAAAGAACATCATGCACCAACACGCACTATTAAGAAACCTATTCAGATGCGTTAAGTCACATTAAGAATGTCAGGATTGTGTCACGAAACACAGAAAAATGACATTTGTAACATGTCTTTATGTGTAAATGCACCTTAAGAGCTCCATTAGGAGAAAAGATGAAAATATCCGGTTGCCTGTCATTTTAATGATCTGTCACACCTTTCTTTTGTCTTCCCTTAGATTCCGGGGTATAGAACAAGTAACCCTACACAGAAGAGGTGACGTTGACAGGAAATTATGCCAATGAGAACTCTTTTGGATATTTACATTAGATGCACTACAACCATCAGGTCTAAACGAGGATTTTGACATCAAATCAAATCAATTTTATTTATATAGCGCCAAATCACAACAATCAGTTGCCCCAAGGCGCTTTATATTGTAAGGCAAAAGCCATACAATAATTACAGAATTATAGAATTCTTAAGTATTGATTTAATTTTGAACTGTTTGTGCTTTGTTTTATGATGGCCGATGCCTGATGTGTACACAGCATGGACTTGTTCTTTTTTTTCCTTTTTTTCTGTTTAGATGTTTCATGTCTGTCCTTCACTACATTTCCCATGATGCTCTACTGACTCAGAGTGCTTCATCACTGATTACAGGTGCCAATAATCAAGTGTATTAACTCCAAGCACTGTTTGTAACATGCACTCTGCCTGATGAAGGTCTTACAGACCGAAAGCTTGCAGCTTCAGTAAAGCTATTTTGCACAGACCTGAAGTGTGCAGATTTTTTTTTCATTTTATTCTACTTTATTTTACTCTGAATCTTATTTAACTACAGTACTGTTGTGAATCGCGAATGGTTAGCTTTCGCAAGCTGGGTCGACTCCCCCAACTGTTACTTTTATAGCTGTTTCTTTTTTTTACCTGTTTAATACTTCTGTTTTTCAGTGTAACTGCTGTGAATTTTAGGTCATTATTTAACTCCTGTGTAACGTTTAGGAGTGGCTAGCAGTTAGCTTGCCTTTGCTAGTTCGGCCCCCCTCCCCATTTCTTTAATACTTCTGTTAGTGTTTTAGTGTAACTGTTGTGAGTACTTTACACTTGTGTTAATTTTAGGAGTGGTTTACTCATAGGAGTTTTTTTTATTTTTACTGTTCCTCAAGTCTAATACTTCTACTTTTTCAGTGTAACTGCTGTGAATTGTAATTCATTTATTTACGTCTGTGTGAATCCTGTGTGAGCCTTAGGAGTGGTTAGCTTATTCATTATTAGTTTGTGCTTGCTTGGCACACACACACACACACACTCATCTTCAACTGCTTAGTCCAAGTAAGGGTCGCGGGGGGCTGGAGCCTATCCCAGCAGTCATAAAGCATGAGGTGGGGTACACCCAGGACAGAACGCCAGTCCGTCACAGGGCCACATATAGACAAACAAACACAGTCACACCCACTCGTACACCTACGGACAATTTAAAGATTCCAATCCACCTAACCTAATTTCCTAGTGCACAAAATACACTACTTTACACCCTCCATGAATCCTGCTTGATGTTGGAAGATAGGATGGCTCTCTTAGAGAGCCGTGTCCATAAGTTAAAACAGCTTCTTAGCTCAGTGGAGTTAGATGTTATGGGCACTCCAGATGAGTAAGTGATGGACCGGCTAGTGTGCCCATTAGCATCAGCCTAGAAACGCCAGCTGTGGAGGTCAGCTTTCAGACTGTGGGTAAGCGGAGGAAGCCCCGTAGGACTTGGTGCCCGGTTGTGGTACCCCGATCACCCTTGCTACTGCGAACTGTGACTCGGTTCTCCCCCTTGGATTTACCTGATGTGAATTCTCTGAGCCCATGAGTGACTTCCACTCCTGTCTCCAGGCCGAAATGCTGGACTTTAGTGACGGGAGATTCTATCACCCGCAAATTCAGGTTACAAATGCCGGCTGATGTGAAATGTATTCCTGGGGCCAGCGCTCCTGACACTGCATCCCATCTTAGGGTGCTGATGCTGCAGAAGGGAAGACAGACTAAGGAACATGACATGAGATATAGTCACATCGTTATTCACGTCGACACCAATGATGTCAGGATAAAGCACTCAGAGGTCACAAAAATGGATGTAGAGAGGACTTGTGACCTTTCCAGAAAGATGTGTTGACATCGATTAACAGTCTCTGGTCCCCTCCCCACCCGGGATACTGATGAGGTGTTTAGCAGGCTGACATCATTAAATAGGTGGCTGGTGCAATTTTGTACACAGCAAGGCTTTAGCTTTATTGATAACTGGCCTTCATGGTTTGCTGATACCGGATGGCCTCCACCCTACTGGGGAAGGCGCCGCCATCTTGTCTGCAAACATAGATAGAGCTCTACAGGGAGGGTAACATTAGGAAATTACAGCAGGCCACGGAGCAGGTGATTAGAGACCCTGCAAGGCTTATGACAAATGCGGATGTGGAATCCATCATCTTAGCGGGGAAATTAGTGCAGAAAATCCACTATGGTGATGGTGCAGTTTATCTGCCAGGGAGGGAAATTCAACAAGTTGAGACTGTGGCCTGCTTCCATAGACGTGTTCTTAAAAATCATAGAGGGATATGCTTTGCAAATTTAATACCCATTACAACATTGGATGTTGGTGAAATTGAGGATGGCCCAATGGTTGTCCCAGCAATATCAAAGATTGTGTGTCTGCTACCTACAATGCACGTAGAATGTCTCAAATCTAAACCTACTTCTAGGCATCTTATATCTGCTACTCTGGAACCACCCCTAAACCCAAACCGTTCAACTGTCAACCCCACTGAGGTCCTTAGTCTGGGTCTCATGAACATAAGATCACTATCCTCAAAATCATTGTTAATCTAATTATTGATCATCAGTTAGATATGATTGGGTTATGTGAAACCTGGCTTAAACCTACAGCTGTCCTCCCCTTAAATGAGGCCTGCACACCAGCATACACATTTAGTCACGTCCCTTGTGTTGCAGAGCAAGGTGGGGATGTTGCTCTTATTTATAAATCTAGGTTTAACTTAATAGCTGTTGAGGGTCACAAATATAACTCATTTGAGCATCTGATTGTCCGCTCTGCTCAGGATATTACGCATTGCCAAAGTCAGAAGAATAAAAATCAGCCATAGTACTTTGTCACTGTATATAGGCCTCCTGGCCCATGTTCTGAATTCTTAGATGAATTTGGTGCGTTCATCTCTAACTTGTCAACAAGTCAAATCAAATCAAATCAATTTTATTTATATAGCGCCAAATCACAACAAACAGTTGCCCCAAGGCGCTTTATATTGTAAGACAAAAGCCATACAATAATTACAGAAAAACCCCAACAGTCAAAACGACCCCCTTATGAGCAAGCACGTGGTGACAGTGGTAAGGGAAAAACTCCCTTTTAACAGGAATAAACCTCCAGCAGAACCAGGCTCAGGGAGGGGCAGTCTTCTGCTGGGACTGGTTGGGGCTGAGGGAGAGAACCAGGAAAAAGACATGCTGTGGAGGGGAGCAGAGATCGATCACTAATGATTAAATGCAGAGTGATGCATACAGAGCAAAAAGAGAAAGAAACACTCAGTGCATCATGGGAACCCCCCAGCAGTCTAAGTCTATAGCAGCATAACTAAGGGATGGTTCAGGGTCACCTGATCCAGCCCTAACTATAAGCTTTAGCAAAAAGGAAAGTTTTAAGCTTAATCTTAAAAGTAGAGGGGGTGTCTGTCTCCCTAATCCGAATTGAGAGCTGGTTCCACAGGAGAGGAGCCTGAAAGCTGAAGGCTCTGCCTCCCATTCTACTCTTACAAACCCTAGGAACTACAAGTAAGCCTGTAGTCTGAGAGTGAAGTGCTCTATTGGGGTGATATGGTACTATGAGGTCCCTAAGATAAGATGGTAGCATGAGTGAAATCCCTGAGGTAATAGCATATGTCATTTAAATATGCACGTGTTAAATATGCCTCCCAGATTTGGCTAAAAAAAAATAAGCCGTGCAATCTTGTCCAGTTCTCTGTCATTAAGGACTGTGGTAGGACGCATATGAGTGGGAAGGAGAGACTGTCTCTTGATACACATGATAAGGAGGTTGGAACTCCCGAGGACACGACATGGGTCCTGACAGAGGTTCAGGGCGCAATTCCTTGCGGTCTGTGGTGGCGAACATTTGAGTTCCTTTTTCCCACATGACTCTTTGTTCAGGTTCTCCCGGTGGTTGGGAGTTTAAATGGCACTGAGGCGCTCATTTTGTTCTTGAGTATCGGCTAAAAGAGCTTGTGTATCTTTCAGACGTCTCAGCACCAGACGATTCTTCAGCTTTTCAGACTCCAAAATGTCTTCATGCTTTCCAGCACGACTCTTCAGTGTTTTAAGCTCAACGTACGCCTGTTGGAGTAAATCATGAGCTTCTCTTTGTTCCAGATGCGTGGAACTGAGTTAAATTTGTAACTCCTCAATTTCATGGTCAAGTTCCTGAAGGGTTTCTTTCAGGAGTAAGGCTTTGTCTTCAGCTCCGGTGTCAGATGCGGTATCTAATTCATTGGGCTGATCTGGGGAAGCCTCCAGTTCTTCCAATTTTTCCTCAGCAAGGGTCAAAGACTGTTGTCTTTCTTCTAACTGCTGTCTCAGGAGTTTATTCTTCTTGCGCAATTCTGCGTTTTGTTTTTTCTGCCTTTTTAGAGAAAGAACTGATTTCTCCATGAGTGATTCTGCAGGTTTGAGCTTCAGGGCTGTGCATGGGTGCAATTTATTGGGGGATAGGGGGGACATGTACCCCTCCACCTTTTCAACCAGGGGGGACAGAATATGGTATGCCCCCCCCCCCACCTTCTGACATATATGTGTGTACTTGAAACATGCTATGCCAGTCTTATGTGCAAACCATGTCAGTCTTATGTGCAAACCATGTCAGTCTTATGTGCAAAACCATGTCAGAATAGTATCTTTTTTTCTGCAAGTTTGTATTTTTAGCAGCATTGACTTGTTTCCAACACCTGTTTCTTGTTTGTCACATTCGGAATTTTCTGGGACTGCATTTGCCCAGATTTGAATCCAAAAATAGTTGCCTCTAGGGACTAGTGTCTACACATAAGTATCAATGGACCATATACTAATGTACTGAATGCTGAAAGTTAGAAAAGGAAATCAGAAAAGCTATCTGGGACCTCAGAAAGCCCATCTGCAATTATTGCTTGATCTCCAAAATCAGTCTATGCAAGTGAAATTATGTTCAGTATGAGTGTTGTTATTAGTGCCACTTCGAAAATTAACTTCATAAGTAATTTATCCTAAACTTATAATCTGTTGTTTTTTCAAACTTATGCAAAAACAAATCTTGAGAAAAAAAATACAGTATGTGATAGTTAATAATTATTAAGAGCCTGTTCGTTCATATTTATAAATACATTTTACCACATTGCAGTTGTTTTTTTTTAATGAGAACTCAACCTATCATTCTTTTTGAGTTCTACACATGTGGTGATACCTTATTTACACCAGGATGTTAATAAAATCAGTGCTGGCTATTCTCAGAATAAAGTACGTATATCCACAGTTTCAAATTGTATAAATCAAATGGTGTCCACTTTATGGTCTCAAAACATTAAAATTACTGTTCTGGGTGCTCAGAATGCATCTGAGCCTATCTAGAAACCATTGGCTTCTGGGGGCCGCTTTAGGCCCCCAGACCCCCGGCCTATGGGCTTCGGCCCTGCGGGCCTCGCACTTTGCCCCCCCCCCCCCAATTTCTAGTTCTAAATTGTACCCTTGGGGCTCTGGCAATGGCTAACTTCCCTAGCACTGTAGCCAGGTTTTTCTTTTCCACATTTGCTGCTAATGTCTGACTGATGAGTTCAGACATTTCAGCAACTATGCCTTCGTG